>NC_092871.1:33136597-33193697 GCF_032062135.1 Pyxicephalus adspersus
AGTTATGACAATGGTGTTTATAAGGGATGGGCTAGAAGGTCCGAGCTACCCGCGTCAAGAAATGCTCAAAAGGGAAGAGCCTTTAACGTGGACATATTATGACATTTTTAACATTATAAAAAAGGGTGGCTAACCCTTTTATATAATGAAATATATAAAAGGGTTAGCCTTCATATTTTATATATTATGAAATAATGGAAATGTGGGCTAAAGACTGAATGGGAAACCCAGAGCCTCATGGGATTCCAATGTCAGGTATCCCGGGAGGCTGCAGGATGCTCTTTCTGTGCATTGCCAGTTGTGAGCATGCGCAGAAAGGGCTTTGCCCACAAAAAAAATTTCATGCATGTGAGATTTCTGCAGTGGGATTGTCTCTTTTACATTTTTAGGAGAAAACGTCACCTGATCTCATGGCTGTGCAGTGCAAAAGCAGGTCACTTCAGCAGAAGAAGGAAGAAGGTGGTTGTGTCTGCTAGTTCGTCCATGCGGAAAGAGTTTGCAGGTTCTCTCTGTGTTTGCGTGGGTTTTCTCCGGGTACTCCGGTTTCCTCCCACATTCCAAATGCAGATAGGTTACTTGGCTTCCCTCCAACATTGTCCTTAGACTGTAATAATGACATATGACCATGGTAGGGTTGTGAGCCCCTTTGAGGGACGGTTAGTGACATGACTATGGGCTTTGTAAAGCGATGCGTAATATGTCAGCGGTATATATATATATACTGCATAATAATAATAATAATAATAATAATAATGGGCTCTGCAAAAGTAAAGGTAAGTGTTTTTGTTTTGTTTTTTATACAAAAGTTTCACTTTAACACAAGAATTGCTGCAGCTCACCCAACCAACAAGTGCACATAACCTGAGATTATATGTGTGAGATCCACACAGGCCTTGAACCAGTGAAAATGTACTTATGTGTTGGTTCTTTTTAACCTTTAAATATAAAATATGTTTATGAACGTCTTAAAGTCATTAATGTCTAAAATATGTGTCCTAAAATATTCCTGGTAGTTCTTTTTGCCAATACGCAAAACTGCTTTTTTGAAAAGTTTCAGCCTTGGAACATAATCCAGTCTATTATTTCAACAACAAAAATCTTAACAGCAATGCAATCCCAGTGTGACCTTTAGCGCAAAGTAGTTGCAATTGCTTTGCTTTCAGCGATTAAATATCCCTGACTGCCAGAGGCTTCAGTTTAAAGAAAAAAAAAATGAACTAAGAAATTTTATGAGCTTAAGTATAACCTGAAATTCTCTGGCTTTCCTATGACATTGCATTCTTGGTAAAACAATACCAATTAGAATGTTTTTATAATATGGGTGTGGCTACTTTTAATTCACAAAGAAAAAGATCCACACTAAGGACTACACGAAGAAAAAAAAACTGTTTATGTGGGAAACTTATCACTTCAAGCTGGTATTGCTCTTGCAAATGTAACACATTACTCATTATTATTAAATGTAGTTGACAGAAAGTGAAACCATGGTGTAGGATTATTATGTTTCCAAACTACCCTGCCAATGAATTATGACTCTGGAAGATTATGAAATTAATATTTGCAAAAAAGGAGCATTAAATATTATCAGTGCACCAGTTGCCAAGAGAAAAATAAATTATTATAACCTCAAGGTCAAGCTATTCATCTCATTATGAACTGTCCTTGAATTTTCATCTTAATTAAATTAAATTGGGAGCTTCTTTTCTTTGGTCTGATGTCTTGATATGTTTTGTGGCTATGGTAATGGTCTGTCTTAAAGCACAACTCTGCTTTCTTTTTATTGTTGTTTTTATTTCTGACTACTTATTAAATTTGGCTGTGCCTTTCTGCCCATCCCCATCCTGAAAAGCACATCATCCATCTTGTATCATGGGACAGAAAAAAATAAAAAAATATATATTTATATATATATATATATATATATATATATATATTTATATATATATACACACTTATTGTGAGAGGTTAGTTCACTGCATGGAGGCATTTCAAGATTAAGTTCAGTTTCAGGGGCTTCCCACTTTTATTCACCCAAAAGCATCAACACAAATCAAACTCCAGGGTTTTTCCCTCACAGGATCAAAGTTTTCAGCACGACAGGAAAAACACAAAGGCAGCATACAGGCTACACACAGGTTGTTAATCTGATCATCCTGGCCAAATACTCCAACTACCCCTTAGTCTCAAGGACAGGGGCCCCAAAACCATCCTAAATTTCTGGCCCGGAATGAAGGAGTGTCTAACCCATCCATCCTTTTCTAGGGCATTCCGGGCCTGGATCACAAATAGAGCAGTAAGTCTGCAACAATACAATTACCCATGGGCCCTACCCAGGCCCTACCCAGGCCCTTTTCCAGGCGAGCATGTAGGTGATGTCAAATCATCCTCCGTTTTGGCGTTACATGTTTCCTTTTTCTACAATATATTTAAACAATTGACATTGTTTTGTATGTATATTACTGCTGCTTCGCTCCTGATGGAAGGGGACTGCTGAGCCCCCAAAATATTTTACATTTTCAGTTTCCACTACTTGCAGACAATACAGTATATACAAAAAAAAAAAGTTTACCCTGGACTTTGAACAATTTTTATATGATGATGAAACCTGGTAAAACCAGGGGGAAATTCAATATACAAAGTCTTCTTTATTTGTTTAAAAATACAGTTAAATTGTTTTAGGGATCTAGGCTCTATGGGCTGTATAGATTTATGCTAGATATTACACACAGATGTTCTGGATGTGCAAAATTAAAAAGTACAATGTCAATTATTGTTAATTAAAAATGTAGAATGAAAAGTTATCTGCAGGTGATCATTGTAACAAGTTTTATTTAGTAAGATGCACCAGGTAACAATTACAAACAGTCCTGATTAATGGAGCATCCTCTGACCTCCAAACTGTTGCCCTAAAAATGGACTTCTGATACTTTTTAGGTCCTCCCTTGAAGGTTTGGATGTCATAGCACACTGCGTTTGGGGACATTAATATTCAGTCTACCAGGCAAACTATTCTTAAAATTAGTATTTTACAAAATCCTATTAAAGGTGTGACAGAGTATCCCAACAATTTCAGTGAAAGAGCATTAAAGGCTCCAGGGAAATGAAAGTGATTATGTGAGTGTAGGTTTTTAGGAAGAAAAACCAGGTCCTATAGGGCCCTGGAGCCGGCCAAGGGAGTGAAAGGGTGGGTTCCTTGGCCAAACCCAACCCTGGTTTGAGTTAAATGTACCTGCACTCAGGTGCAAGGAGGAAGGGAATTGATCAGCAAAAGGCTGAGAAGGGAGCCAGAGTGGGTTCTAGGCTGAGAGAGAGCCAGAGTGAATTCCAGGCTGAGAGAGAGCCAGAGGGTTCCAGGCTGAAGAGAGAGCCAGAGGGTTCCAGGCTGAAGAGAGAGCCAGAGGGTTCCAGGCTGAAGAGAGAGCCAGAGTGGATTCCAGGCTGAGGGAGAGCCAGAGTGGATTCCAGGCTGAGAGAAAGCCAGAGTAGATTCCAGGCTGAGAGAGCCAGGGTGGATTTCAGGCTGAAGGGAGAGCCAGAAGGTTTCAGGCTGAAGAGAGAGCCAGAGGGTTCCAGGCTGAAGAGAGAGCCAGAGGGTTCCAGGCTGAAGAGAGAGCCAGAGGGTTCCAGGCTGAAGAGAGAGCCAGAGGGTTCCAGGGTGAAGAGAGAGCCGAAGTGTTCCAGGCTGAGGAGAGAGCCAGAGTGTTCCAGCCTGAGAGAAAGCCAGGCAGTTCCAGGAAAGCCAAACAGTACTACTAAGTTGTGAGTTAACAGTATTGATATAGTGTATGTGTTAGGAAGAGAGGGCACCTAAGTGAGGTAGCCAGATGCCCAGTCGGGCTACTGTTTATTGTTTTGTTGTGAAATGCTGGAGTGTGCTGTAGCACTTGCCTAAACAAATAAAAACTGCTGCTGTTATTTTGCACTTTTGGAGTCTGCTGCCTCTAATCTGCCCTGTAAGCACCCCTTTACCATGAGCAACCCCCAGTAATGTACCACAAAGGCTAAACAAGAAACAAAGCAATAGCTGGTCCTTGTGCAGGCTGAATTTGCATACTCAAAAGGGAACATTTTTTCTGTAAAGTTGACACAATGACCAAGGTAAATTTTATTCACAAAACAATGTTCCTATGATAAAGGTGGAGGGAGAATTTGAGAGAGCATCTAGAGAAGACCCCCAGACAAAACAACATATTTATTATATAAGGGAAGGATTGTTTTGATATCACCTATCACCTATATTTATCAGAAATATGCATCAGGATTGGAAGGTAACAAATGCTCCTGTTATAAAATAGTACAGAACAGTAGAACCATCATTAAAGAGTAATTATTGGTTTGCACATTTTAGCCAAGTTTTTGGTGACTGATAGATTGTTCAGACCTTCAGAGCAAAAACCTAATTGATAGTTACTATTAGCAAGAAGGTCACAGAAACTAACATTACACGTATACTCTATGCAATTATGCCCTACTAAAAAGAAAAAAAATTATAAGATGCATAATACCAGCCCCCCTGGTGACATATAGGGGTCTTTGAACATTGATTTCTATTGCACAGCAGCACCTCTTCCAACTAACTGGTTCTCCTGGTGACACAGAGCTTTTCTTTTTCAGCAGTGTAAGCTCTTCTCTCCTTGTCATGGCCAACAGCCTATTAAAATTAGATTTAAAACATGACCATTGCAAGGAATCTGTGTCTGTTTTTATCAAAGACCAATATGATAAATTTTTTCAATTGTTTTCCACAATTTTCACCAACTACACTGCATAGGTGGTGAATGCACTGGGAAAAGGCAGTGGATAATGATTAGGGTATACTGGGACAAACAATCAAATCAACAATGCACTGCAATGAATCACATATAGTAAGTGACTTATTAAGAAAGCAATGGACATTAAAGCCATGGTGGGAGAAAAAAGTTAACGTGAGAAAAGTTACAGAGAGGAACATTTAGTTCAAGTAATTTTTGGCCAGAAAACAAGCCAAAAATGATAAATGACAGCTACCATTGCCAATAGTTATCAGTAGAAAATGATGCTGTGATTGAAAGTACAGAAAACAAATTGATGGGCCAGTTTACTAAAATGTAAAGTTTCAGTTCTTTTCCCAGATTCCAAAATTTCCCAGATAACTATTTAAAGTATATTTACCTGTCTGTTGAGTGTGTGCCATCTTCTCCTGCTTAGACCTTTTCGGACATTTTAATTGGCCAGGCCGTAGCACCAGGCCTGGGGGATGCCAGGATACCCAGCATATGCCTGTACCACACCATCCTATTTTTTTAAAAAGAATTTTTAATAGGGAATGTTTTATTAGTTAAATCTAAAAGTTGCTGGATCAATCCTCTCACCTATAATCGTGGAACTTTTGATTTCATGATATTTTAATTCTATTTTATATTTGTTTTCTACAAAATACACTTATTATTTTACCAGACAGCCTTTTCCACAGAAAAGCAAAACTCATATGACCTTTTCACCTGCCCCCTCCTGTGTAACAAAAGAAAGTATTCTGCAAAATGATGCATCACTTCTACAGGCTCAGTGAGGGTTATTCAATCAAATGTTGAAGTGCAAAATCGGCTTTTTTTCCAGAAAAACTCCCACTGACTAAAATTGCTGTGTCTTTGTGATAGTGTTGAATCAGCACTGTGAAGAGTCTGCAGCAAGTGAGGCTCTTGTGTCTGATGTACATCAGCAGCATTGAACATGGCAGCGGGACAATTTTATAGATGCCTTGTAAAAGTATGGTATATCCAGACAAAAATGTTAACATCAAAAAGTTATGTAGGCATGATCAGGCTTTACCAGATATATTTTAAGGAGGGACAGATTTCATTTTTTTTTACAGCATTGGAACTACCAATGAAAAAAAAAAAAAAAAACACACACCTTCCTTCATTTAGGTTTGGGCAAATCTATGTGGCACCCCATTCTAATTTTTTTAAACCCAGCTTCAGCAGTAGTTTGTATCAGTTTTAAATCCAAAACCTTGGAATACATGCACCGTACATAAATGTATATATTATACAATATACAATTTGAAATTCTCTTTAACCAATTTTGTAATCCCCATATCCATCATATAGATCAGCAAGGCCCTGGAGCATTGTGTAGACCACACTGAAGTTAAGAAACACAATCTGGTCCCCAGGAACCACCAGCTTGTTGCTTTTTAATCAAAGAGAAACAATATAATGATAACCTACACTGTCGTTCCCTCTTGGTTCAGTAAAGTAATAGTTTAATTTAAGAAAGCTGGTCTTCAGTACTATTTTATGGGGGATTTGCAGGGGGCAAATGCATAGACAGATGTTGGTACTTTGGTCATTCTTTGTAAAAATAATGGATATTTTTAATGAGAAGATAACTAAAATATGTGTTTTATATCTACCCAGACCTTTTGCTACATCATTTAATGTCTAGCAAGGCATGGAGCATTTTGATAATGTAAAATGTTTTTTTTTATTGATAAATTATATATTATGCTGTGTTAACATTTGTTGTTGGTAAAATCGTCTATTCTGATTCCTCTATGACAAGAACTAGAGCCAATTCAATGAAACTGATGTCATTTCTGGATTCAGCAGACCCAAAATACACTAAATTTATTAAAGGATCCTTGGCAGGTGAAAAAAAAATTTGTTGAGCTGTGTTATAGATGGTTTATACGTTATGCCCAAAAACTCTGGTATTTGCCATTTTTGGGGAGGCTAGGTCTGAAATAATTCTAAACAAAATATAGATAGGTGCCTTACATACATACATAGCAAGCCTTTGTATGTTTTAGGCTCCAATAGGCTACAATAACAACAGCTATGGCCTTGTTGAACTAGAAAAAAAAGCTTGCCAACAGCCTGCATGTACAGTGTGGTAAAGTTCTATAAATTAAAAAACTGCCCAGAATTAGAATACACTTACCTGGTAAATCTGTAAACATCTACATATTTTACTGAACCTTTATTTGTATACATTATGATACCAACAAGCTGTTAAGTCCATTGTGATGCCAAGTCTTTTGTGTTTTGTTTTCCACCCAACAAAGCACTAAGTTTCTTTATGTACAGTATCAGTCAGTAAAAACTCTTATCCATCCCTTCCATGGAGATCACCTTGGCTTTTAGAGATGTGACCTTGAATTGTCAAAAGGTACCCCCATTAGGATGCACAGTGAAGATGCCGCAGAACAGAGCCCAGATAAGTATAAAAGTTGTGTGGAGGCATTAAATAAATAAAAATTACAGTAAAAGCCTGGAAAATATAATACACATAACAACACATTAAACCAAAAGTATTTATCTGTATTTTATTACAATAAATAAGGTACATGGAAGGTTGACTGACTCTGAATAAATTTACAATAAAGTGCACCCCACAACCAATGTTAGCAAAGAAATATTTTTGTCATTGCACCCTGAATGTCCAACATGTATCCAAAAGGATGGAAAGACACCCACATTGTTGCACCTAATGCTGGCGACAGATGATGAATGTTTCCTTGTAAAGGTGTTGTATCATGCATCTGCTTAAATTGTCTTGCTTTTTGATTACTTCAGGGATTTTTTACCTCACTGTCCTTTCATGAACTTCCAAATTACCCCTAAACTCCATCTGTTTTTTGTATTTTCTTTTTAGTATCCCTATGACATACAGGCTTTACCCGTTGATGGACTTCGCACTTTACTTTGACTGTCTTTATTCTTTTTTTTTCTCTTTGAATTTATATTTATATATATTTTTTGTTTATTGTATGTAAAAAATGGTTTAATAAAATAATAATAAAAAAAAAACACACATCTTCTAATTTTGTTCATATGACAATCATAATGGGGAACTAAAAGATTTCAATAGAAAAGAGTTTGCTTTAAAAGTTTAATAAATTAAATTGTCTGGTCATTGTGGCAATGCGGACTAATCACATTATTCCATTACCTCTGTTTATAAATATTTATTCTGTTAAAGTGATAAAACCCCACAGGTTCCACCTACATAGGCAATAACAGCTACTAAAATGTGATACTTTAACATAAATATGAAGCCTATAAAAAGATAACAAAGTCACAATTTTGCCAAAAGTGATTTTGGATTATTTAAACATTCCAAGCATGTAGGTATTTCAGCCTGTGTATCTGTGAATGATGGGCAGCATTAGATTAAATGACATATTTTTGTCAGTGTTACTGGCACCAAGCAATATAACAGAATCATTTGTATAAATTGTAGCTTACCTATTGAAGGATTACAAAAATACATGGCAAATATATACTCACATCTGAAACCATTAATATAGTTAAAATATGACATATTTTCTTTAGAAAGACTAGGAAGTGTCTAAACAACTATAATCAATCAAAACAATTTCTCTAAATATATAATTTATATAGCAATAGAAGGGAAGATTTCATGAGACAGTATAAAAGGAATAAACACAAAGTAAATAGTGTACAAGTAAAATGCAGCAGGGAGACGTCAGCCTATACAGCACTAAAACCTAAGTGTGTAATAGAATCAGCTTTGTTTTGTAAAAAAAGATCATCATGTAATAGAATTACTACAAGATGAATTACATGAAGTTCCCACACATAGGGATTCATTCATAAAACAGAGGTATGGTCTTACCATAGCTATGCAGAGGCAAGAAAAGTACAATTGATATTCTGGTTGCATGTACTGTCATAATGATGCTTGGCTTTAATACTTTCTGAGGCACCAGACAAGTTATAGAGATAAGGAATTCTGCCTTAATGCCAACTTCATTTGCTAAAAGCTTGTAGAGGTCTAATAAACATTATGGATACCGTACAGTCAGGTAACAATCATTTTCTACATCACTCTATTATTAGATATACTTTTTGAGATCTAGCGACCACCTGATAATCATCACAAAACCAAAACTTCATTATCTGCCCAATTTAAAATATTGCCATAGTGAAACAAATAGCAATACATCACTTATAATACAAAATAAAAGGTTTAGATATATTTTATGGTTGGCAAAATGTATTTTTATGAAGTTCTGGCTGTTAAAAGTTTAAAGGCTTTAGTGCAAACTAACATCTTTTGTCATAGATTGTTGGCACTAACAAATACATTTTTTCTACAAGCTTATCACTCTCAGATTTGGCACAAAAAGCTAATTAACTCATATGCCAGATTGTATTGTATTTGAAACCAGCCAATACATAAACATTACACTGACAATTGTTAATGTGCAAACATTTTCCTTTTTGTAAGCATGGCTAAAATAGGAAAGTCCATAAAAGTTTGCCAAAGCTAATAATTTTACAACAGTGTAACAAAGTGGAAGCACTAATCAGCTCCAGGATTAAGACTCAAGCCTTGGCTACACACCCAAATGTTGGCTACACAATTACCTACGATTGTCTGATTTCACAGAAACAAAGAAAATTATATGGCTAACTATAGATGCTGGTAGGCACGTCCATATGTTAATTAAATGTCCCGGTTCTCTTTCTCATTCTATAAATATATTACATTTATATAGAATATTCTGTTTCTAAAGTTTCTACTGTTTATTGTTACATTTTCATACAAAGAAACACAACTGGTAATTAATAAAGGCAAGAATCATCTGCCTTCCACCTAAGATTTTGCTGTTTTATGACTTCAATTCAGGATACCAATGTTTATTCTGGCAGAATGTCAAATTCCAAAATATAAGTCTTGGAACCTGTGCCTCTTTATGGGTAGCATTTAAATTCTCACCACATGTATTTATTTACACAGTATATTTCAATACACAATTTAGGCAACCCATTATTTAACATCAGCATCTCATTTGGTATATTGAAGTACTATGGAAAAATATTTCTATCTCTTTGTGCCAGAGCACTTAGGTTGGTTATGTATTTCATACAGTGTGCAACAGATTTCCATGGGTTTAAACAAGGGGACCCCTGTTAAAATAAACAGCATCCTTTCCATTCACTAAGGACTGTTGACATAATGCAGTGTGTAGTTTAGGTCTTAACTTGTCAGGGCATCTCGGCTAGGCTCCTATTATTAATATAAGCAGTGGAACAGAAAGACCCCTCTCTAGGCTGACTTATGGCTAACAAACACCAGCTGCAGGTACAGACTCAAAAGACACAAATGATATCCAAGTATAGAGTGAATTAGAAAATTAAACCACACCAGTACATGATCACAGATCTGTTTTTGCAACAAGCTTTGACCAGGTAGAGGATAATAAGGTCAAATCTGGTGGTAAGCCATCCTACATAAAACCAGTGTTTGCCAGTGGCCTAAAAAACCTTGACGAATAACAGCAAATCTGGGTCTTGCCAAGGTGAATATTTTTTCCTGATTTATTAAGCTGTGCTGTATTTGGCTTCTGAAATATGGGATTTCATTCTGTTAGAACAATATATAAAAAAGAGGTAATAGACCCGGGAAGTTTAAAGGCATTTAAATATACATATACCCATTGCAAAAGTTAACAGTGATTTTTATTAATACAGTTCTACTATCAAAACATAATAAAATCCATATATATATATATATATATATATATATATATATATATATATATATCTGAATGTGCTGGTATACATAAGTACAAACAGGCTGAGAAAGTTCAACACGTTTCTCGGATCATCACAGTCCGCTTCCTCAGGAACAACTACAGCCTATTAATGTATCCACAGCGGCTTCCCCACTGGAGTAGTAGTCCAACCGGAGACCATTCTCCTTATATTCCAGCATAACTTGTAGATCAACAGGCTAGATGCTTTTAGGGAATCTAAGCTCTTCAATGCATTGGGTTTTTATACCAGTGGCAAGAAGTCTTGTTTTCTGTAATGGACTAGAAACGATCATGGAGTAACACTGTACACTTTGCAAACCATTGATTAAAAGATCCGCACGTAAGCCGCAGACACTCTACGGAATTAGCTTACGTGCGTGACGCCGGCATTCAGCCTAAGAAGGATGACTGCCGGGGTCAGGCTTCTTATCCCAAGCATACCAACCATTTTTTCAATTTCATACCCCATCTGCTGTGCATCACAAATCACCTGATTAATACCACCAACTATATTCCTAATTTCATGCCATCGTTGCCTTTCATCATTAATCCAATCAGTTGCACCCTAGATTTTTTTTGGAGACTCTTTTTCCCATGCCCTTGTCCTAGCATTTAAGATTTTTCTTACCTACAGTCTCTCTAACCTGATTGTTCACGGATTATTCCCTACATATATCTTCCTTTATCCATTCTACAGCTCCCTAAAAAGCATTTAACAGTATTGAATAGCATTAAAAAACTCCCTTATATCCAGACACTCCATGCCTTTTTTACAATTATTCTTCTAGAAGCCTCTGTTTTCCTCAGTAATCACCAATTACCAGTTAATCTTACAATACACCCTATTCCAACTTCTACTTGGAATCTAATACTTCAACCTCTTTCTCTCCCCCTTTGTTTGAGATATATTGGTTGTGACTATTGGGCAGATGTTTTTATCTTCACCTTTTCACAGTGGTCTTACATTTACTACAATCTCAAGTAAATCCCATGAGGAAGCCTAATGGCGAAAGGCGTTGGAAATTTGATATTTTTGACATTGTATACCAATGCGACCGTGTATAATTGTGTAACACCACTAATCTTGTCTTTGTTGAATAATGTATATTTAAGAGTGTTCAGTTGAACACTGCTAGAAGTAATGTTTGAACACATCACATTAAACCATTATTATCTTTCACCTTGCCTTTAAAAACCTGCTCTTTTTCCCCCTTAATATCTAATGTAAAGTTAGTGAACGCAGTGCTTGCTCGTCCTCTCAACCACCCCATCTTCAAGCACATGTGCGAAGCTGCAGAGGCTGACTACAGCAATCTGCTTTACCACACTGAGGTTCGCTGTCTCAGTTGTGGCAATGTCTTGAAGAGCGTCTTCGCCCTCCGCCACAAGATCATTTCCTTAGTCAGTGAGAGTGGCCTCAAGGGCTTTCAAGGGCTTTCAACGAGGTTAGGCTCTGTCGGTTCGGCTTCCTCACTGATATCAGCTCTCCCCTTAACAAACTTAACCTGAAGCTTTAAGACATGACGTTCTCATCACGAACGTGGAAACCCACGTGCGGGCATTCGAAGCAAAGCTGACTCTATAGGAGAAACAACTGTATAATGGTGACTATGTCCATTTCCCACACATCGCCAAGTGTGATGCAGCCCTGGTTAAAACTGAAGAATGCAATATTGTGCTGTAAACCCTGTGGAATGAATTCTCTTTGTTTTACTGACGTGCGTTCTAATTCGCAAGAGTTCAAGATTGACAGCACTCTTTCCCATTGACAACGCCCCCTCTGATGTACAAATGGAGTTAATTGAGTTGCAGGCTTAAGATGTTCTCTTGTCCAAGTTTACTTCTTGTACTACTCTCATTGACTTCTACTGTCAGCTGCCACATGCTCAGATTCCAATGTTGTTAGCCCGTGCCAAGTGTGTGATCACAATGTTTGACAGCACTTATTCCTGCGAGCAGCTGTTCACCAAGATAAAGTTTTGTAGGAACAAGCTGCGCTCTCAGCTTACTGACAATCACCTTAATGACATTTTGTTGCTGAACTCCTTATCATTAGAACTTGATATTGTACGAAATGGCCTAGTAGTCCAAAACGTTTGCCGACCTGGCCTAGGCAATCAAGAATGAAGGGGAGCGCAGAGCCTTCCGGGATACCTACGTCTTGCATCCTGGGAGGCTCTTGGCTGCTCCTTCTGCGCATGTCCTTTTATCGATAGGGAAAAATTGCTGATCTCACACAAGCGCAGTTTTCTCACACCAGCACAGTGCAAGATCGGGTAGTAGGACATAGGAAGAATGTGCAGGAACGTAGGAGGAAGAAGAACACAAAGGAATGTAGAAAGAAGAAGAATGCAGAAGAAGAGAGGAGAAGATGGCAGCGCCTGGCGCTTCCTCTGCACCGGGCCTAGGACGGACACCTGGACTCGATAGAAGAAACCTCCCAATGGACAGACTGATCGGTGTGATTGAAGATAAGTGTGATTTTATTGTTTTGGGTTAGTTTTCAATTTACTTCTGTAGGTATTCTTTTCTTTTCTTCTTTGTAGGTATTATGCTAATATCATTTACCCACATCTAACATGCTCTATAGCCAAGATTACATTTTATATATTCCTGCTCATTGCATGCATATTTTCAGGCATCTGAGACACCCCAGTCTTTTCCATTAGTGTTGTTGAAAAATTAAAACCCTCCAGCTTTCTAATGCAACAAGGTATGACTGGCTCCCACTCATTCATTCTGTGTGGGTTCCTATAATTTTTAAGACAGTTAAATATTTTTAATCAGTACACAAGTGTACTAAACTGTGACTTTTTATATTTGCTTGGAAGGCTACTTTCATTTTTGCTTTAAATGGTGTTTTTACAATGAGTATCTGAACCCAAGAACAAAAATGTAATAAAATTTAAATAATAAATGTAAAACATATTGTATTGCATCTTACCAGTACCTAGATGTGGTAGCTGCCTTTCCCCCTCTTTCATTACCTGGTAATCTGGCTAGCAATGCACTTCTTGACCTTGGGTGGCTATAGTCTTTGTACTGTGTTAGATAAACTTTACTGAAGTGAATAGCAAATTGGTTCCAGCTGACAGTTTTTGATCAGTTACAGTATGTTTTTGTTTTCCTTTTGGGATAAAGCTTTTGCTTAACTGAATAAAATCTGACCATTGTGGACACCTCTGTGGTAAATGTCTTTTCAGCCCTCCAAAAACCACTTTTGCCAAAGAGCTTTGCCTGTTAAATGTAGATCAAAAAATAATAGACTTGCTGGCAGAATGAACAGGTAATATACAGTACTTATGTTACAGCGGAGACACTGAAAAAATGCTTTGTTAATACCATTAACAGACTATATGTTAATTTTCATTTTGCCATTGGTTGTACTTTAAATATTGTGATAAAAGCAAGAATGGAAAAACCCTTACCTGGTTCACTTTAGTGTATCTAAATTAAAATGTTGCCATACATGATTAGCTTGAAAGTACAACTGGCAGGAATACAAACTGGTCATTAGATGAAAAGGGTGTATACCCTGCAATGTGTTGTGTACACAAATCTAATTTAAAAAATTACTATTTAAGCTCTTGATGAACATCACTGACATAGGGGAAAGTAATTGCTCCTTCAGAATGGAGATTTATAGAACTGTCACGCACATAGAAAAGCTCCAAATTAAGGCGCTTGAGGAGTTCAGAGTGTGTGACAAAATTCAATCCAAGATTTGTCAGCTGGTTAAATCTTATTTAAATCAGGACCCTGTAGGGGATCGTGTTTAAACCATTTGCACACAGTGGAAAATGACTACAAATATAAAGCTCCAATTTCAATACTACAAAACAAGTAGCATAGCTGACACATCAGAAAATGTAAATTTATACACCATACCTTTTATTTATATTGTCTAATATAAAGCAGTCATTAAATTTGGCTCTTTGCCATCTACAAACCAGTAAGACTGCTCTTTCACCCAATAACAATATATAATAAACTTTTTATTTACAGTATTAGTAATTTCAAGTTGCACATATGTGACGGGCAAAAGTAATCTCAGGTGTCATAAAACTGACTTTCCAGCACACAACTAAATAGGAAGTTGAAATGCATATGTAAGAACTTAAATACATGCCAAAGGGGTTGTATTGTATCCTGCCCATTCCCAGAAGTGTAGTGGGGCAGGCACGCATGGGAACGCCGTCCCCTCACATTTTTCGAGAATGGGCACGCGTGCCCACTCTTATTTTGAATTCTTTGGTGGTCCGCGGCTCTGGCCGGTCTGCCCCCCTGTGGAGTTAGAGGAAGGACCTCTCTGAAGGGGGGGGTGCACCGGCCTGAGCTGCATGTCTTTTGGAATTGTAGGCTCAGGGCTGTCCTAAACACAACCCACCCACTCTCCCATCGCGGGCTCAGACCTGCAATGGGAGAGTGGACGAGCTCTGGTATAATGACGTCACTCTGGGGGAAGGTCTTCCCTTTGAGTGACACATAGGCAGGGGTGAAGTGGGGCGGACACGTTTACCGTGCCCCCTTTTCTTTTTTAATGGCTACACCCCTGCCCATTCCTGAGATGAAAATAGACCCGCCATACAGCACAGCCAGGCTTGTGACCTGTCTTTTCTGTTCTACATTTAAGCAATACAGCTTAGTCACCTTCCTACCTCTGTCCAGTGAGCGGACAGTGAAGTTGCAGCAGAACACGTCTCCTGGCTGCAAGTTACTTGCCGGCACATAGACATGAATCTCCCCCAATACAAACCAAGAGGATTTGTTCTCTGGATTTATTTAAATTTATTTCAATTACATTTCATGATGTTTTAATAAACATATCACTGCATTGATTGGTGTAAAACAATCTTAGCTTTACGTTTAATAATAATTAACCTTCAGGTAATAGTTTACTAGGTCTATAGGGTTTTATTTGGAATATGTTAATTTCCCTAGTGGTTGGACGTATGTTTTTTACGTATTTTTTCAACCCCAATATGTAACCTAAACAGTAGCAACAAAATATTTCTTTAGTACAATTTAAAATAAATGAAATAGAGTTATTTTAGAGTTGTTCCCTATCTCATTTTATTTAAATAATCCAGTGGGATGCATGGGAAGAGCAGAACCCAACCTGGGGGCAAGACAGAAGAGCTTGTGGCTTGTTGGAAATGCAGCGGGATGGTATAAGGGACTAAAAGAAAATGTGTGATATCATAAGTCTTAGTTGTTATCCTAGGATCCTTATGATAGTATGAGTCAGTTCAAGGATGAATGTGGGTTGATACCAAATGACAACCTACAGGTTTTATATTTTAACCATATCTGGGAAAAAAAACACACACAAATGGACATTTAGGACCATTTCCACAGAGAAACATTTTAAAGCTGTACATAATTATTGCAAGATACTGTGAATGAAATTACAGTCCATACTAAATAACCTGTTATAGTGATGTCAAGCAGTTTTCTGCCTAAGAGGAAGTATTGCAATAATCTGTGTGTAAACGGCGATCCCACGGAAATGTCATTATGCATGTAGACTATAATGCATTTATAGACTTGTTCTTAGTGTTACTCATTTTTCTAAATGGTGCTAGTTCTGTAATCTTATTTGTATAGTATATGATTTATGGTCATTGTATGCTCTTTTGAACAGGGACCTGGCTGAATGCCTTTTTTAGCATTATTATTGGATTTTATTCGGAAAGATTCAAGTCCATCAGTTACCAGAGCAGAGGAATCGCACAACATTTACATATGAATGTTATTGCTGTGATGTATTGGATTGTGATTTAGAATCAAACTGTATAAAGCCCAGTAAAGCATACATGCTTAAGTGCAGCAATATTTATTACAAAAGACAAGCAATGGGGTCCGACAGAATGGTGCATATAGGAAGCTAAGATTTTGCTCTTAAACTCGTTCAGGTCCATACTAGGCCATGAAGCCTACAATTATGTGGGACATATTTAGAATTTATTTAGCAATGTTAAAAATCAAATCACCACTTTTCAAGGAGGACACTTTTCAGGTGACAGCTGTCTAAAAGAGGAAGAAAATTGGTTATACATACACCTTCACAGTTCTGCTTTAAATAACCATTGTTGGTTATTATTTCATTTAGGTCTGTAGGGGATGTGGTCAGGATAAGAGCGAAGTCGAACATTATGTGAAAGTGGTAAATTGATCCTGCATTTATAGATATATGATATGCTGTTATAACACCTCCATCTACTTTGTGTTAAAAGGCCTTAATAGAGAGGCTTTGGAGTTCAACAGGTAGCAGCATGGAGAAACTGCATTGCTTCTTTAATATGGTGTTTGAAAGTAAGAACATACACACACATATATATATATATATATATATATATATATATATAGACAAAAAAGGTTAATACAAACACTTTTAGTAAGGCTGTATAATTTTGTCATAGTATAAAATTATCATAGTTAATGATGATATTTCTTTTAGATGAACTTAACCTGCAAAGCATATCACAATCTTTTAAAGCAACCTATGCTCCTATGCGGGTGACTTATGCAGTTAAAATCATTAGAGAGATTTATTTCTACTACAGCCCCTTAAGCAATCTATTCAGGAGTGCGAATTCTGTAAAAATGAATATTTCATTACACGCCCTCTCAGCAGTGGGGCCTTTAATATACTTTCTTTTAAATAAATGTCAGAGGGTGAATAGGGATTTCCTCCATATGATGCAGCCCCATCTGTTCATTCAGCAATTCTGATTTGCTCTTCTAGATTCACTGCTCCCTCACCTTTCACACTCTGGAGAATGATGTCAGTTGGCTTGCTTGCTTACAGAAAAATGCATTGGTGCCATACTGTTCTGATCACACACTGAGCCAAACTTGTAAATGCACACAATATTCTTCTCGAGTTAAATCTCATCAGGTTTACTTACTTATTTTGGGGTGTGCATCAGGGTGCGTGAACTTATATATAAGTGTGTGCGTAGATTTACTCTGCCAAATTAAAACAATATTGTATATAGTTAAGATTAAGCCAAATTAAATTTTCAAGTGATGCCAAAAATCTAACCATCATCTCTAGAAATGTAGCACACTTTATGCATTCCTATTACAAGCCTGTCTTCAGCAGGTCTTTTCATCACAAAGTTAAAAATTAACTATAGCTGAACATAACTAGCCCCCAAACAACCTGTCTGACTTCTGCATTAAACCACCTGGATAATCATGTATTACTAACAAAATTGTTTTTGTTACAAAAATCGCAAAGAAACGTTCATAAAAACTGGCTAATATTTTCTGTGCAGCAAATTTAAAAGGTAATTGCAAAGCCCCAAACCACCAACAATGTTTTAAAGATTGGTAGGACCTGTTACCATTGGAAAAAACCCAAACAAATGTACCGTAATAGTAAAGTATTGTAAAAAAAAAAAGCACTCTAGCACTACTCCAGTAATATAACCAACATTCACCAGTTTGTCTTTACACATAACATCAACTTTTAAAATAGCGAAAAACTTTATAAATCAAGTGTTACAAGAAAGACTTGAATGAAGAATGCCTGAATTATCTCTTTTCATACAAGGCATGTGATACCACCTTCATCCTGTCCCACTTGACAACTAATATACCCTTATAACAAACCTGGTAAACCTTTAACTAAATGCCCAAATAACCTATTTTATGGAGCATAACAAAATACAAATACTGGGTCTGTCTATGGTATGCCACACTCTTGGGTTGTTTGGAAGTGTTTTTATTCCTATTGAGTTGAATGGAAATAGCCCACTGCTCCCCTTTGCTGCCACAAGAACAAATATTGTGATCCTGTGATCGTTTGTTCCTTCTTTTCTGGGTAATTGACATCAGCTTGTTCTTAACTACACCTGTTCACTGCCTCTCCTACATTGCTGATATATATTCTCTCCTACATGCTAAGGGTCCACTACTTAGGTTGTCCAAGACTGTATATGTATGCCTCCATGACATTGGAGTTCCCACACAACCTTCTATACGTTCCTCAGCAACCTGGTTAGATCTCTGTTTGTGGCTTATACAGAAATAAAAAATCCTTTTTACAAAACATTGCATATGTATTTTACTTTCAACAAAAAATATTAGGATCTGAAAAAAACACGTAAGATCTTTCTGATTTAATAAACATTCCCCATCCAATAAGGGATCGTGGTTTTAGCATAATCTTAATTAAAACATTTTTTGCCATTGTCATTTGTACTGTTGATCTAAAAACGCAGAGAGTCCTACCCCTGATTTATTCCTCTTTGTAACAAAACACCTAACACTACAAAGTATGGATTTCAAACACAAGAAAGGAACCTCTTTCATGTTACATGTGCATGATTTCCCATTTAAATGCAGATTGTAACTTTCTGCTAAGTAAGAGCTGGAATTTTTCTATTAAAATGCAAATCGAAATGTTAACTTTTAGTTGGGAAGTGTTTCAAAAAAGACACAGATAGCTTGCTTTACTGTACCTTTAGGTTATTCTTCTGGAAGGCAATGTTTAACCTATGTGCCTTCATCAAACTGTACAGTGTTTTCTTATTATAAAGGCATAGCTATAAAAATGATCTTAACGGTTTTCCATTTGTTTACTTCACCATTTCTCAAGGTCATTTTTTCATTGTAAATAACTGTGTAGAAAAACTGTCCATTGTGCAGATTTGTATATACACTTATTTTGGTATGTATCCTATTCTGTATTTATCTTCATGGTCCTATGAGCAAATCAGACAGGATTAATAGCACTAGTTAATTTACATGACCTTATATGTGCTCTTAAAGTTTCTTTTTTGGTTTTAGGACTTTACAAATTGTGCAAATCAGCTTCTGATGAGGTCAGAGACGTTGAAAAACGTTGGGTATCTCTTGCAGAGATATATTTTATGGATTTCCTTTTTCTTTTTAATTCCTGCAGTAAACACCTATGATATGCACTCTGAAGTGAATTTGGAGAGTGTTTCTATAGTGATTTGTTTGTGGTAGTGGAAACATTTATCATCATGATGTGCACCGTCTTTTAGAGATATATTTTGCCCTAAGAACCTAAAACCAAGGGTGATCTTGGTATGCAGATCCTAACCAGTTCCTGTAATAGAGAGCTGGTTTTGTTCTTCCATTACTGGACTGAAGAGAACACCTATCATCTATACGACCCCAAAAGCGAGATGTGTGAGACACAAAAAAATGTATCAAGGTTCTAATTTAAAAGATTTCCATTATAAGAATACACTTGAGGCCTCCTACCCTAATGGGCAACTAGGTTGCCAGTGGGTATTTATATCTTTAGAAGCAGAATACAGACCTGACATCTCACATTTCAGTAAAAAATATTTCTAAAAAAAACTTCAAAAAAACTAAACTCAATTTAGCATTACACATTTCTTTGGTTACTGGTTATCAGACTGCAATGTTGAATTTTGACAAATTAAAAATATAGAGAAGGAAAAAGGTCAACAAAGTCTTTGTCTTAAACTAACAAAGATCCCATTTCTGACTCATGGTACAAAGATGAAACTTCTTTTAAAGGCAAATGCAGATAATAATATATAGTCAAGGGGAATACTGTGATCCTCATCAATCCTATTATGTGAGTTTGGTACCTAAAACGGCAAAAATAAACCGTGTAAATGGGACAAGGTTTATTAGCTCTTCAAACTATATATTTTTAGAACATTTGATTATTACACCATAATTCTGTTTATTCCTATGCTAAGTAATTTTAAATATATAGTTGAATGTTGACATACCCCGTATTATGCCACTAAGATAAAAAATATTTTATTTACATTATATTGAAATTTTAATTAATTGTAATTAGTTGTTTCCAGACTAAAGCAAAGTTCTGGTTTCCCTGGACCGGTCTTCAAGAAGGCTTTTATAGAACCCCATAATATTTAAATAGGTTTATTAGTTTATAAATCCTAATGGTAGCCAGATATTGGGAACCATTCCTTGCTACTCAAAGGGATTTCAAGCAGTGCACAGTTTTTATTTAATTCATTGTATAATAACACCCTTCTCCATGAATAAGAATATTTTCAAGTTATTCATGTTAGCAGAAATAATTATTTGATATTATTTTAAAGTTAGATTTAGGATTTCAAAGTTAGAATTGAGTCTGTGAAGTAACTTCACTGTAGTAGGAGAAAAATTCAGTCTATATTTAATCAAAGCCCTTAATGAGTGAATTGAAATTCATTTCTCATAGTCTGACTATAATAGCAAATACTTTGGGGATTTTTGCTTAATCCATATGAAGGTAGTAAAATGCTGATGTGTTAATTAAAAACAGTAAGGGGCTGCCTGGGATTGCTATTTATTTTTTATGTCACTGACATTCGATCTTAAGCCTAAGACCACAGCTATTCATGTTGGCAGAATAGAAACAGAATTTGCATTTATCTCCCATCTCATTCCATACTTTTGTTGAAGTTCTTTTATAATTACGGAGTTTTTCCCACTTTCCAATCTAAATATCATCTCAGTGGAGCAAGCAGGCAGCTAAAAGCAAAACAAATTTACATTACATTTATAACTTCTTAATGTTAACAGCTTGTAAAGGGAATGAGAGACATGTAAGGGATCTTAAAGGATTACTGGTAATGCAACACATCTGTTCAGCACATCCTGTAATAATACTCTATAATTTCATTATGGCTTCATGTCTGTAGTTTATCTACACAATGTCCACTTTTAATAATTTACCTTCAGGTATTTCTGATGAGACCATTGGGAAAAAAACAATACCCTTTGAAATACTTGCAGTACTCAACACAATAGAGGGAGAACGTTATATTCAGCTGTGAATATTCCAATCCAAAAGTTCAGTTCACGAAACAGAAATATAGCTAAATGTGTTGTTCACAATAATTTGTATAAAAGTTTAATTTAAAAAACAAAAAAACAGGCAGGCACAAGTGGCATGGTCTGTACTGCTTTTTCTCTGCCAACTCTCAATGTCAGCTGCAATGGCCAAATATTAACAGCAACACATTTCAATAGCCATCAGTGTTAGGCGATACCATGTGATCTTATAATAACTGAAAGTTTACTACTTCTTGGTGCGGTGGGGATAGCATGTATAACAAATAACACTGCTGGCATTATTTGAAACCAGTGCTTTGGATTTTTGGGCAAGTCAGTATATGCCAGCTGAGTAAACTTGCCAGCTCCAGCCTATGTGAGCTGCCTAGAAATCCAATGCTAATAATACCTCCTCCAAAATCTCTTAATTATTAGGAATGATACAACCCATTATTTGGCAGGTTTTAGCAATATCATGGACAAAGAGCTGTGCATAAGGGTGACAAACTGTCCGTAAAAACAAAAGGCGTCAAGCTAAAACATATCATCAAGCTTTTTTATATTAATTTTAAAGGTAATTTTCACATTTTCTAATCTGACAATTTCATCAGAATAATGATCATTTCATAGAGGTTATTCAGACATTTCCTAGTTTGGGATTACAGTGCCATGTGTCTGCCTCCTGATTGTTCTTCTGTGTTGACACCTTGTACCATGCCATCCTAAGCAGCCCTTCCAACAAACACACATGGTCAGCCATTGTTGCAATTGGGAAACAAACCAAGAGAATATCATGCAGTATTGCTTAACTGCATAAAGGTAGTTAGATTTAAAATTTTAAAGATGCCCATCCCTGTTGCACCCCCACACACTCAAATTCAAACAGAACATTAGTTTGAGTATTGTTACCTGCCTAAATCCTGCATAAAAAACAATAGCTCTGTTAATACTATACTACAAAGTCTACCCTGCCATATTAAATGTTCACATCTACTTCCTTCTACCCTGTGGCAGTTCACCAGTGATTTATTTGCCAGATCCTAGCCATGCTGTTGGGTTAGTACAGTTTTATTTAATATCAATAATGTCTCGTCGGCAAATGTATACCTTTCATTAGGTCATTCTAAAGGAATGCAACTCATCCTTTACCTGACATCCTTCTATGTTTAAATGCTGGGCAAAGGGATGATTGTGGGTCATTACTGGTCAAGCTCCGACCATTTTCTCCGCTCCTGTGTAATTTAAAACACAGCTCTATGCTTATTCTGGATAATGTCTTTACATTATTACATTTTATACTCTTTCATTTTACTTGCAAGTCTCTGTGTTATCTCTCTTTCTACCCTTCTAGTTTATTATACCCATCAATATTTACAAATTATATCTGTGACATAATTCATGTATATTATGATATCATATGTGGTTTGTTATAGTAAACCTGTTGCCAAAATCATACAAGATGTTGTTTATAGCAGTTTGAGCCTTAGTGACTTCCCAGGATGTAACACTGGGACACATCAGCCAGAAGGAACTGGAAATGTATTAAATGGGGAATTTTTTTATGGATTTAATAAGTCAAAATGAGAAACACACAATGATAATGATGTTAATCATTGTATGTATATCTAAAAAAACTACAAAAATTGATTGGTGGGGGAAGTCTGTTTTAATTAATTAGTGGAATCACAATTGGTTGCCACTGCAATTGAAAGTCTTACATGGTCAGTTATATAATGACTAATGAACTAAAACAAACAGATATGTAACAACATAACCTATTTCCTTTTTCTTCTATTAGGTTAATATTAAAAATATGGTCATTATCCACTCAACAGAGGAGGATTTAAGCCCCTTTCATATCTTTGTGAACTTACAGGGTGTTGTTTACAAAAGCTCAAGGTGTAATTTTTTTTAGGAACGAATTGATTTACAGAGGAGCCATGCATGAAACTGATTTCTTAACACTGCCTAAAATTTAGTCAGAAATATTAATTAAAAAAAGCAGGCAGCATTGGCTGTTCTGTCTCTAACTTATGGTGCTCTAGGAATCCCCTGTCAAGTTTTACATTTTCATTTGTAGAAAACAAACAAAACAGATACTTATATTATTTAATAATTAATATATTATTCCCAAATCTTTTTAGATTTTATTTTAAAAATACTCCTCAAAGACAGGTAGCCTACACTCCTCATGGGGGGTGGGTAATGTCACTCACACCATGCACCTTAAAAGTAGGAAACAAAATCAGGATCACCAGGTTAGTGACTAGTTATATCCAAATAAACATTCACTGGCCCAATTTGTAAAAATATCATTTGTTTAACAGATAAATTATTAATTTGGGCGCTCTATAGCCTATGTGACTCAAGGTAAGTTTTCCAAAAAATTGAAAAACTTTAAAAAACAGAAATGAAAACTTGTTGCCTACCACTGTTGACCTACTTTGGAAACGTCTAGTTATCTGGCTATGTTACTAATCAACTGGCTTTATTCATTCCACAATCACATGCAGACTATGGCATGAGAATAATTAGAAGTTCTTATCTGCATAGTTTTCATGTGAATGGCTTAAAGAAGTTTTTAAAAAAAGGAGGGCCTGCACAACAGCAAAAGAACCAGGAGAGCTCAGCAATAGCGGTTTTTCCTGAAGTTTCCTTTAAACAGTATCTTTACCGGAAAACCTGGTTGCGAAAAAGAAAACCAAACAAATATTATTGTGCACGTTGTAAAGTCATATATAAAAACCCCAACTATTTTAATAAAAATGATCAGGTTTAATCATTATCAGTGACTACCATATGTGTCATTATTTGAAGCATAACTAAAATTCTCTTGGTGCTAAAGCAAACTATGAATCAGAACCTTGAAATATCTCATGTAACACCTGCTGTACAAACAAATGTCTCACATCTGTGAGCATAAAAGTCTTTTATAGCTAATAAACAGCAGTGATGCCCCTTTGGAAAACAAATGCAAAGTGACAAGAGTTCTGGAATCATGGTCAAAGCTTGAAGGTTCCTTAATTTATGGCACAATTATTATGCACAATATAGTTTGGTGAGGAAATTTCAGCCCAGTAGAATCAGGTTATCAGGTCAAAGGAGTAATTTATCAGCAGCATTTTAATATCAAATACTGTGCAAGCAAGGCGAAACAGAACTGGAGAAACAGAAAAGCTTAACATCAAGTTCAGAAAAAAGCTCAAACATACCCTCCAGGGTAAAAATCTAAAGATAAAGGACTTATGGCAGGTAATAAAATAATAGCTGATAAAATCTGCAAGCTCCTCGATTCATTGTTTCACTTCATTGCAGAGGAGGCGGTCAATGAAAAATTCCCTTTGTCAGCTAAATATGAGTTTTATTTCTTTTATCATTAATATTGCTATTTGTAAAATCTATTGTAAGGTCCACACAATTTGCAATTTATGCTTTTTTTATGTTTGCAGTTTATAGTGTATACTCCTGTTTTGTATAATGTTTAAATCAAGGCTAGGGCTGGAAAGGCTACATAGTTGAATACAACCTATATAGTGGTAATGGTAAACCATGAAAAAAAATGAATTTTTTTTTTCTTATGTTTAAATGCATTACTTATAGGCATTTCATTAATTTCCCCAGTGCTCCAACTTATGTTTCTTCTTACTCATTGCCTAGTATATCACCATCATTTTATTTGGGCATCACACAAGGGCAAGATCTACTTCTTAGACAAAATGGTGCCCTAGAGACAACACAATCATGTAAATCTGGATTTACTGCAATGATTGTTGTGTGCTTGCCTGTGCATAAAAATGCTTAATACTGATCAGACCTTTTCTGCAGCCTTTCATTCAGAGACTATCCAGTACCAAACTCTATTACACGCACACAGCTTAGTTCACCTGCTGTCTCAGATACTGTAGCTTGCCAAAGCTCAACCCCATATTACTTAGACTCTATTAAAATGCTGATTGTCTGGGTATAAAGCGGTTTAAGAAGTCTCTCACACATCTAAAACATCTAAAACATGCATGCAGATAACAGTGGGAATATTAGCTAAACACCTGAGCTCTATACTCATTCTAGGTCAGCGATTACTGGCAGAGAACCAGTAATCCGTAAAGTGGTCCAAAAATGTGAAAAAATAAATTGAGCTGCAGTTCTCTGGGCCATAATACTTTGCCGGTGCCAGAGGTCAGAGCAGAATGGGCAAGACTAGTTTGAGCTGATAGAAAGGCAACAGTAACCCAACCATTCAGTAGAACTGAGGTATGCAGAAGAGCATCTCTGAATACACACCATGTCAAACCTTGAAGCAGATGGCCTACAGTAGCGGGAGACAATGGGCCACTCCTGTCAGTTATGCACAGGCACCTGAGGCTACAAATCACATGGATTTGCTAAAATTGAACAAGAGAAGATTGAGAAAACATTGCCTGATCTGCATTGGATGAACCTGGATTACTGTTATCACACTCAGAGGGTGAGGTCAGAACTTACGTCACCAACATGGACCCATCTTGTCTTACATCAATGATTCAGGCTGGTGGTGGTAATTGATGGTTTGGGGGGATATTTTCTTGGCACACTTTGGGCCCCTTAGTACCAACTGTGCATTGTCAACAGCCTACCTTAGTATGTATTGCTGTCCATGTCCATTCCTTTGTGACCACATGTCTAATGGCTACTTCCAGCAGGATACTGGGCCATATCATAAATCTCCATTCATCTTAAACTGGTCTTTTAAACATGAGTTCAGTGCACTCAAATGTCTTCTACATCCACATAAATACACAATGACAATATATCATGTACAATATGTGTGAAAGCAAATATTCATAACGGTCAGTGGCAACATCTCTGTATTATTATTTAGTAATATCTGTTAGTATTCATATAAATATTATTATTAATACCATAACATTATACCAGAGGTCAAATGAAAACATAGTTAATAAAAAATGAAAAGTTTCTATAACAAACCCCAGGTATTTGTACAGTGAAAATGTATTGTGTGACTTTGCAAAATGTTCCAGTCAATATATATAAGCACCCTACCCTTGATTTTTAAATGAATTATTACCATATCTAATGAAAACATAACCAGTTCCCCCACAGCCACACGTGGCCGAAAGTCCACAACACAAATTTGTGTCACAGACGAGCTTATTAAAAATAATAATGGAAGTGTTGGCATCAGGTATACCTCACAGGCCATTATTTCATTTTGGAATTTGTTCAAGTTCAGGCAAAAAAAAAAAAAAAAAGGTGAGCCGTGGAGCATATCATAAACACTGTCAAATTAATTAGCATTTATCCTTGGATTAAATAGAAGCTTGACTCAGCAGGGACTGACATCTCATACTACACTCAATGTTTTATTCATAGAACTACAACTTTTGGCAAAAGAAGGAAAGATAATAATATATCAACAAGTTTAGTTTAATGTGAAGTTAGGGACGTGCGATGATGAGGTCTTTTTATTATTATTCCCTGATACGGTTCATTTTTCTCTTTTATCTGCCTCGTACTATTATCCGGTATCTGTGATATATAATTTTATTCTACTGATAAGGAAATGCTTTCATGAAAAGTACATGTTTCATAATGACATTCTGGATAAATAGAAGACTTTCAATTATCCTACCAAAATTTCACCTGGAAGTTTAAAGAATAATCAACATTTAGAAAGTTTAATATCAAGCATCTCATTTATCAGGTGGATTTTGCCCACGCTTTTTATTCAGTTTATACTACAAAAAAAAAAAAAGGAGCGTAAAGTTATAGGGAAGGAAGCTCTGGAAAGAAACAGAACAAAGGGCTGAGCAAAGATCAAGGGAACATGTATTTTAGAATCTCTTGTTGACAACTAATGGGACGAAATGGGGTTAGTTTTATTGTATTTTAAGTTCGTTTTTTAAACCATAATCCCTCTTTCTCTCATATATATCTATATAGCATATCTATCTTCAAAGGGAAATAAGTTACTACTGATTTTATGTGCAGTTTTCATTCCATCTTGAGCTACTAATATCTGTAAACAAATTTCTGTTTTTGGACAAAGAAGATACAGGAAAACATAATGAAGTGAAGCGTTGTCTGAATGTGAGAATTAAAATATTAATATTCCATATTTACAGGGCTTGACAAAAAACATTTTTACAAAATAAATACTTTAGTCCTGAAAATATTATATAAAGAAATATATAACAACCCACTATTCTTACCAATAAAAGACTAAAAACATCCATTTGCAGGACCAGGGGTATTTACATACATGAGTGAAGCTCATCAAATTATTCAGCAGGTTTGAGACGACAACTAGATTGATTCATTTAAGATGGATATTCCTAAACTTTTTGCAACATGCACCAAAAGTTTTATGCAATAATTACATTCTTGTGTCCTCTGTCAATCTTTCCTCATGTTTTTACTAGAACATTGTCAACTTCTCTATGCGATCCAGACAGTCATGAAGCACTGAAGTAGACTACTTAAAACTTTGAGACATGTCATACTGGTGTATAGGAATTATCTAAGGTTGCTATGTATTTAAATGCTTTAAAGATAAATATTTTATACATCATCTCCCTAAATAAGAGCTTTACAAAGAATATTAGAACATTTTCTTTTCGTGATGAAACGGCTTTGAAAAGGCAGAGTTATGGTCTCAGTAAAAAACATAGCAGAACATAGATTGTGACCCACAAATATCTGAAACCACAATTAGTACCTTAGGAATATTGTCCCATCTTAGGGCACTAGGATTTATAGGATATTCTTACACCCCCCCCCCCCCCCTATTTACGTTGCAGCAGAATGACAGAATGCAGCGTCCTGTACAGCCATTAAGGCAAAGGTGAGACTTAAAATGCAAGAGACCTTTAACAAATACAGTAATTTAATCAACCTTTATACTGGAGCTCAACCATGACAGCTCTTCAAGACATTCCAATTAATGGCTTTCAACTTTTACAGCCAATTGCACCTGAAATGTAAAGGAAGAAATGCTTAATTTTACCACTTCCCCAAGAGCAGAAAGCTGCACCGCTCAACAGAAACCTACAAAATTTGAAAGGGGAATGAACACAGACCCTACGGCTTTCACTGCTTCCTCACACTGACTCATTACAGGACAAAGTCAAGTGAAGGTCAAAGAGAGAAACCAAATGATCGAAAGACCTTGAAGAGTCGGTTTCTTTTTGGCTGCATTAGACAAATTTTTACTTAATAACGTTTGGTATCTGGCAGCAGGAAAAGTATGTTTTCCTTCTCTTTTTTTGCAGGTATAGTTTTTAAAAGTAGTGAAAGTGGAAGAGTAGTTGAACATTGTGACAGGTTTATTTGTCACAAAGGAACACATGTAGTGGAGACTAGTGTTGATGTTCGAATTCGGGTTGTCCCTATATTCGACCCGAATATGGCTGTTTGAATTCGGGTATAACCGAACTGAATTTTGCTGCATTCGACAGCAAAAATTCGGGAGGAAAAAAAAAAAACTCCCTGAGTTGCTGAGGAAAGGGAAATCCTGATCAGGCTTTCCCTTTCCTCAGGGAGCAGAGCAATCAGCGGAGCTTTATGCTGACAGCTCTGCTCCTCTGATCCTGGAGGCAATACGAGGGCAATAGAGGTTGAATGGAAATACTATCTCCATTATTGCGCATGGCAGGAATCCGGCCGGCAGATTCAGGATGCAAGTGGACGCGCGCACTCGAGTCCCGGACCGCGGTAATCCGCGATCGCGGGTCGCGCGTATTATCGCGCTTCCCGCGATTGCGGATTTCAATGATGAATCAGGGGCATTGACTTTAATGGGATTCGATGTTCGACCACCCGAATTTTTGTGCTATATTCGGCCGAACAGCTGCCGAATCGAATAGTGAGCTATTGGACCAACACTAGTGGAGACCACTTATCAGCATACATTCATGTATATGTAATCAATGTCTGTACTGTAGTATCAAAACAGTCCATGCCTGAAGATATAGCATATCTCACATTCAGATATCCAACCAATAATAGTTAGGATTGGAAGGCCCAGTCTCTTACAGGCTGATCACATACTGCAGATGTTTCACTAAAGTAAACAGTGGAGTAGAGACAGATGCCATAATTCTCAACTATATCAGGAACTAGAGCAACAGAGGTTTAGTCCCTTTGCTCTTGGATCTGTTTCGAGAATTATGGTGATGGTTTTAACAATAAAGAACTTCTCTATCATGATTAGGAAATGTAATAGTAAACAAAAACAATCAATCATATTTTACCAGGTTGTATCTAGATGGGTTGGTATAGTTTCTGATTAGTTGTTAGGGGATGCTGCACTTAGAAAACAATATAATTATTCAACTGCTAGAAGTTGCTATTGGCAAAACAACACAGCTACATGAGGAACCATTTCAATAAATCTCAAAGACAACCAACACTTGTGCTAGAAGAAATCCTTCAGGTTTTCAACACTAAGAATATGTAAGAATTCCAGGTCCAACAAGAAGTCCAACAAACCTAGTTTTGTAATTAATAAAATATGTACCTGCAATTAAACTTTGCTTGGGCAGTTAGGCTTTACTGTATTGCACAATGCAAGTGAAAAACAACCAAGAGACTGCCAATTAGAAAAGGGTGCACAGAGAGGACATCCTCTGTGAGCTGCTATCCTTTCACTATCCTTTATCACAGTCCCAGAAAATATTCATGAAATTGTAAAATGTCTGGAAGGGATCTCCAAATTGGAACCTTGGCTAAATAGACTTATGCAAACAGCTCAAACACATGTATTTCAACTGTGTATGTATGCAATTACATGACATACTCTATATTTATCTAATTCTATCACATCTGGTAAAGTTGAATCCAAGGCTTCAGAAAGTAACATGGTTAGTAATTTTTTATATTTCATTTAGTTAACTTGACCTATAATATATAACATCAATAATACATAACTAAGTTAAGTAGTTAAGTAGGAAGTTAAGTGTGACTAACGGTAAAAAAAAAAACTTTCTCCATGGTATTTCCTACTGTATGTTTGCCTATTGGGGAAATGTCTTCCCAGTCCAGCCAGGACAAGTGAAGAGGAAATGTTATTACAGGGACACAGGCAAAACATGTTTTCAGTAGGATAGGCAGGCAATAAAACATTTTACAAAGAAGTTATCATTATCTGTCTTTCTTTCTCATCTTTTCTTGGTGTCACATGTCCATGGGAAAAGCTCTACAATTTGGTCACAGACAGAAATGAAAACTTGACAGTTGACAGGAACTTTTCATCCTTCTTACCTAATCAAAAACTGATTGGAGTTCTGCTTTAACAAAATCAGCCATTATGCTATATTTTGCACCGTTGTAATGTTTATTAAAAACAATACAGTACAAGTTAGACATCTTTAGACATCAGACACAAGTAAGCATTCTTTAAAATGCTATTAAAACAATTAACAGCTTTATTAGGAAATATTGTATATAATATTGGAAGGACGTGGACTGACATACCATTTTGCTGAACTCAAATACTAAAACATCTTTTATTTTTTGCCCAGACACTGTCTATCAATTAGGGTTTAATCATATCTTCATCTATCATCATTAAGTCAACCTTTCAGCGTCATTGACCATCAGTACTCAGTTGTTAATGTGACTCATAGGTCTTTCTGTGCCACTGGACAGCACAGCGTCGACTCATACTCATCTCTAGGGCTGGATGCACTGCACCATCATATGTGGTTTCCCTAAATACCCTGAGACAATAATGGATTTTATAGACCATAAAGTAACATTAATCTCATTAAGCCTACCACAAAGGTAATTTCACATCTGTTTGATACATACAATCTATAATGCACAGAGGAAATAGAGGTATGACATTCTCTATGTGGCAGAGACTAAATATCTACCAAAGGGACTAGCAGATATTACATAAATATGATATTGCTAAAACTCCTGCCACTACTGATTTATGGACTCTCCTCAGTAATAGGAATAAATGCGTTTATTCAACTACAGCAGATAAATCTTATAACTCATAAAAACAAGATTTATATACCTTAAATGGTTTCCATACGGAGCCCACCTAGGTGTCATGTTATCTTCAATAGGCCAATACCAGTGGTATAAAGACATTCAATCAGACGGACAGTATATATAATTGATTAAAAAACTAATAGGTTATATATATATATATATATATATATATATATATATGTTTTATATATATATATGTTTTATATATATAAATGTATTCGACTGAACACGGTGGGCAGCACGGTGGCTCAGAGGTAGCACTAGACACTATCTGCATGGAGTTTGCAGGTTCTCACCATGTCTGCGTGGGTTTCCTCCAAGTACTCCCGTTTCCTCCCACATCCCAAGAACATGCAGTAAGGTTATAATTGGCTTCCCAAAATTGACCTTAGACTACATTAATGACATATGACTATGGTAGGGACATTGGATTGTGAGCTCCTTTGAGGGATAGTTAGTGACACGACTATCAACTTTGTACAGCTGCATAATATGATGGCGCTATAAAAATACTGTGTAGTAATAATAATAATAAATGAACACTGATGACAGAAGCACACAGCAATAAATCAAAATTGATAATTCATTGACCACAATCTGCAATAAGGTCCAATACATTGCCAAGAAACTTGCACTCAATTACCCATGCTGAAAAAACAAATCCAGTTTAAAATATAGGGCTCCAGGGCTCAAAATCCTTTTTTCGCCTCTACCCTAACCGCTTACATTGCATTGATGGCTTACATATCAACGTGAACATTTCCAATGCCAAAAATGCAAGTGCTTATGCAGACTAAACTGCACTGTAAACTGTAATAGTAAAAATGTTCAAGATATTGTCAAAAGTCAACTGCGAAGCTCTCTTCTCCTTCTCTAACTATTTCCTAGCTGTTGACATGAAATGACAAGTGACTGTCACAGAAGGGGTAGAGGTACCTTTGGATTGATGGCTGTGACTGACAGCTTGGCTTGACTATTCCTATGTTGTGAAACAATAAGCCAAAATCCACTTGAGGAATAAGTGGGTATCTGGTGAGAGCCTGAAATGGAGCTTTTGTTCAATTATAATGCACCACTGAGCATTTTATGGGTTGAATAATTTATATTTTGATGTAGATTCAAAATCTTTTGTGCCAATAAAATAGCTTACCTGTTAGAATTGTTCAAAGTTTTTTTTTTTTTTTTTATTTTCAATATTCATATTCATTCCATAATAATTAGATATAAAACAGTGACAGTTTTTCAGAAATGATGAAAAATGGTGTCACAATATCGCCAAATCGTTAAAGGTTCAACCAATTATGCACCAGTTAGTAAGATTTGTTCAATTATATAAAAGCAATCCATATAAGCCAGTTGATTTAAGTTGTTTGTGACTTGTTTTGTGGTTAATGACGCTACATCAGACAAATATTTTAAAGGCAAGATGTAACAATATTTCATGCAGTTCATACAACTACATGTACTGTATGAGCAGGATAACTGCTGGAGGCACAAGGTAAACCACCTTAATATATAAGAAAGGTAAGGACAGGAAGAGCAGAAATCCACATTGATCCGCAACATCAACCAGTCATTCAAATCTGTGTCAAATCTACATTCTGGAAGGGCAGTGTACTCATTTGTGGTTCCTCGTCATTCTGCCTTTCACAGTTTCTAAATTCTAAAGAGATTTTTGGCACTGTAAGTAATGCAGCCTATATGAAAGCCTACAGCCTGTAGGGAAATAGGTAAAATGAGTGTAGGAGGCTTAGGGACCAATTAAAACTAGATATCTTAGATGACCATTGAATGCCTTCCCACTGTTATGTAGACCTTAAGAAAGCTTATTTCTATGTAGCTGCCAAAAGATAGAGAACAAGTAGTTGAATGTCTGTCTCAAAATGTGTGGAGCAGGCTTGCAATCTTCTAAATACTCCAACCTGGCTTGATTATCATTGGGCACTCCTGATTAATGTTCAATTTTACTTAAATACTGATCTAGAGTGCTCTAGATTTTAACAGATTTTTGTTAGATTCATTATTTGTATTTACTGTAATATCTAATTATTTAAACATAATAAAGAGTGTTAGGTCAGTTTTTTGGGGCCCTTTGGTTCCACTGGCATTGGAGATAAGATACTGACATAACATCATCAACATACTTTGAGATTTTCAAAAGATTGGTAAAAAGCTGTACCAAGAGCTTTTATTAGCAACATACAACGGATAGGGCAAGCTCCTCACTGCAGAATCTTAGTACAGGAAATATTTTTACTTATTTGAATTACTTTACACATCTGAGCAAGCAATGCAGATCGTACTTTTGGAATATTTTTTTCATGCAAGATCTGTTCTAAATTTAATTTGCTACAAGGGTCTATTTAGAGTGGAAATCTGTACATAACTCTTCATTCAGCAGTGATAAAATTATATTGCCTGAAAAAAAGTATATACACAATTAACCGATGATCTCACATTAGGAAGAAGGGTTTCAGCAGTGATTCAGCACTACATAAAGTATACAATTTCAGAAAATAAGATTTACCTGTTACACTGTCTGTATCGTTTGTTTGCTCTGCAGAGTGATAACATTATATAAACAATTTGCTGAATGGAAACATTTAAAATACAGTACATCTTTTCCCTAGAGATCTTATTTTATTCTTTATTTTTACTGCAGCTTCATCATTTTACAGCATTACAAGAGCAAGCAGTGCCATAAGTCAGGTTTGTGGACATTTGCTCCAGAGCCACTGAAACTGATGATTTAAACTTTTTTATTATTTTGGTTTAATTTTATTATGTAGAAATGTAGGGTATATATATATATATATATATATATATATATATATATATATCTACACTCACTGCTGATCTGTTGGGATTTTCATGCACAATCATCACCTTAACGAGAGTCGAATGAGGAAAAATATCCAATGAGTATCAGTTCTCAAAGGGGAATGGCCAGACTTGTTCAAGTTTATAGAGAAGGAGCATTCACTCAAATACCAACCGAGGTATTCAGAAGAGCACAGCACATTGAACCTTGAAGCAGATGGAAGCAGACCACACCAGGTGCAACTTCTGTAAGCTAAGAGCAAGCACCTGAGGATAAAATTTGCACAGGCTCACCTAAAATTGCACAAGAGAACCCTCCATAAACACTATCTAGTCTTATGAGTGTTGATTTCTGCTGTGACATTTAGACATCATGGTCCTTTGGAATTTGCTGCTGGTGGAAGTATAATGGTGTGGGGATTATTTTCTTGGCACATTATGGGCCCTCTTAATAAATGCCACAGCGTACATTGACTTATTGCTATGTCCATCTCTGTATGACCACAGTGTACCCATTTTCTGATAGCTAGCAGCAGGATAACATGCTATGTCAAAAAAGTCAAATCATCTTAAACTGGTTTCTGACAATTTCGAGACAAGTTCACTGTACTCCAATGGCCTCCACAGTAACAAGATCTTAATCCAACAGAACAGTGGTCTCCAATCTTTTGGAACTCACGGAACACTAATCTTACGGACTCCAAACCGCACATGCGCAGGGAGCCATGTGTCACTGAAAGGGGGAGAAACTTCCCTCTAAAGTGACGTCATGATGCCAGAACCTGTCCACTCTCCCTATGCAGGTTTAGAGAGTGACAACCCACCCAACGCCCTGATCCTGAGATGCGTATGGTCTGCTCTGGCCGTTGCGCCCTCCCCCCGCATACAGACCGGGGGTTTGGGACCCCTGAAATAGAAGATTACCTAAAAAAGGAGGAGTGGGAGATTTGCATTATAGATTAGCTGTTGACAAATCTTAAGGAACTGCATTGTTTCCATATGGACCAACATGGAATGCTCCAAAGAATTACAGTAGTTCTGAAGGGTAAGCAGGGTCCAACCCTGCTAATAAATGCCGGTGTACATTTTGTTAGTGCTAAATGAAAAAAAAGCTTAACTTCAGCTTTTGTCTAACCTTTAGGAGGACAACAACTGTCTCTGGGCCCAAGCGGCTTGTCTGGGAGGGCTCCCTGTAACAAAACCAACAAAATGAGAAGAACAATCACCAGAATATTCTCGACTCTTTCTGCAGTACATTAACTATATTTCCTTTTTTTCCACACGGGACTAGAAACCTAAAGCAAAGGGATATGTATCTGCCATCATTACCCATGGAGGTCTATTTATAAGGAAATTAATCTGAATATTTCCCAGTTCTTTAGGGCAACATACGCACATTCATTTAACAAAAAGACACTAAAGAATATCATCAAATAAAATTCCCAGTGCTTTTTATTTAAACCTCTTATGAGCATATATGATAAAAAAGAGATTTTTATATCGTAGACTGACATTAACTGGATGATTCAGTAAACAGTCCAATGATAGAGCTATTGAACATGACTTTCTTTATCCCTGCTAAGATGTCTTACAGACACCAGAATGAGTCCAGACTGACAATAACAATGGCAGGAAGCATTGTGTAGTGATACTGTACCTCAGGGGTGCCCACACTTTTTTGGATCGCAAGCCACTTTTTAAATGACCAAGTCAAAATGATCTACCAACAATAAAAATGCTCAATATATATATGGAGTATGTCACAGAAGTGACTGGAGCTAATGAGACATTGAATAGCAGAACATTGCACAGACATTGCACTACATGACTATACTGACAGATAAGCTACAGCTCACCTGTCATAGGAGAATAACATGCTGCACAGGAAAAAAAACTGCTAACCAGCACTGCTCACCTCAGACTGCCCTCCCGCCCTTTCTGCCTCCCTCCCTTTTCACACAGAAAGACATCCCAGCATCCCTATAGATGTACCAGCCTGGACTGCTTGTTAACAGCAAGGAGGGGTAAGGCAGGGCTCTGCGATTGACTCGGGTTTCCTTTGTGATCGACTGGTAGATTGCGATCAATGTTTTGGGCACCCCTGCTGTACCTATTCCTTCTCTTTGTCTTCAATAGGTCATCTATTTTTATGAATAATTCTATAGGCAATTACAAGTAGATTATTTAAATACATCCTATGATCTACATTTGTTATTTAATCTCTCCTTGATTGTATGGTGAAGTATGAATGACCTCTATTTATCACTCTCTCTTTATTTAGAATTGCAAGATTTGTGACCCCTTTAATTACAAGCAATTCTCAGTATGATCTGATAAATATTTTTAAGCAACCTAAAACGAATCCGATCAAAATAAAATTCTGGTAGTACGTCCAAAGAATATGGCTTGTACTGCACTTGGGACCCCTGTCTTGACCAAATAAATAGACAGATGTTTCATAACCACATTTTTGCTATAACCAGTAAACTCTTATTTATGAATGGTAGGCATGTAAATATTTTGGGTTAGTTGGATTCCAATTTTGGTATACAGGTTATAAATGTGACTTTTACAATTATATTGACATTTGGGATCTAATTTGTTTGCTTATTGGATTGTAACTACGATGTCTTCACAGCCCATATCCTAATTACGACCATCAAATATCCATTAGTGTCTATGACTGCTAACTACTATAGATGGATAGGTATTGTTGGCTTAACTGTGATTTTAGGATAGAGAATATATCTAATATAATTAATTTAATATAATGCATTTAAAGTGGAACTTTCACAAAAAAAAAACTCACTTCACCTGTGAAAAGCAATCATACAACAATTCAAAACAGTGCTGTTTTTGCCTCACTATTCCTCCCGGCACTCGCACTTCTTTACATCACTCGCTCTGCGCAGGAGCAATATCAAGCGATGTGTCTTTCTCCAAATTTAAGCAGTCTACAGCCTCCTGAGATATGTGATGCTAGTATCCCAGGAATCTGCTGGTTTCCCCTTCAGTCTTTTCCGCTGTGGTCCAAACAATTTACGGACCTCCTCAAAAAGTGCTGATTATAAACAATAGACACTCTCAAGTAATATTGTGCTTCAAAATGTGTGGACTGATTTGTTATATTGGTACGTTGATTTAAAAAAAGAAACTGTCAGGTTTAGGTTGGTTTTGGTAGCCAAGATCACTAGGGAATTCACTCAATAAAACCCACTCAATTACTTAAGGCTAGTGGAGCTGAAAAACTGGAATCATTACATTTGACCAAAAATTGATCATTCATATTTTAAGTAAAGGTATGTTTAAGGATAATAATACTTAGTGTGTCCTGCGATAGTTACTACAAACATTTTAATTACTCAGATTTCAATATAGATCATTAATCGGCATAACTCCAGGATTAACCCAGCCACCAAAGTTTGGGGTACTTTAAGCTTTGACATGATTTGCAACTATAATAATTGAACAATATCACCTCTTCCCTCTCCAGCATAGATCCTAAAAAATAAATTATTCAAATTTTGGTTCTACTTATATAGCAGCAAATCTTTACCACTTGATAATGAGACAGTCACTGGTATATTTCCCTCTATGCTCCCTGAGTGATTGTTTTTTATTAACACCCAAAAATCTATTATCATACATTTATTTTAGAAACAATTTGGTTCAAACAGATTATCAAAGTGATTGGAGAGAGCACCACATCCCCTTGAGTATTTCCTATCGCTTCCCTGTGCTTGTCTCTGGGTGAAGGGACAGAAAACTTTGATCTGTGAATTTTACACAGCAGATAAAGCCAGAAGGGACAAGAAACATCTATCTCCTCATTAATAAAAAGCCACACACACTTCAGATCACTTAGAACACACATATATATGTGCTGCTGGTGGTATCTCTTAGTAGGGCGAATACCTAATGGAGCAAAAGCCTTTTAAGTACATCCACGGTGGCAACCAGACTGCAGGACAAAAGACGAGCATATTCACGATCCTTGTCTTTCTTAGAATTTCATATATAACCTATTAATATTTCACTGCAGCTTTTCCTTCTCTGGCCTCACATATAGCCTTTCGAACCCTTCACCATCTCCAATTGTACAAATCAGTTCTGTCAGCTAAACACCATTAGTAAGCTCCTCACAAATGCCTCTGGGATTATTCTATAGCTTGGAGGGGTATCTCTCTGTCTGGCCACTAACTAAATCATATCTGACATTTTTCTACAATAATTTACCTGTGGTGTAGATAGAGATCCAGATTTTTTAAAAGGCAAAATAAAACTGATTTTATTGAATGTACTGATTAAATAACCGATTAATAAATGGGCAGCCATTTACGTGAAAGTACATGATTTGGCAAGCAATCAGTTTACAGCTCCCTTTAATAATGCACTGTCATCAGATTGTGTTTCCAGGAATAATGAATTTCATAAATCATGATACCGCATTTGCATATAACTAATTACTGTACTTCTGTAAGTTTGCTACCTTCCGTGACCACATTTACATAAAAAAAACAAATATAATTTCTTGAAAAATTAACTTAACAATCTTATGGTTAGCCATTGATGTTACAGTGGAGTAATTTACTATGCAGCAAAGCCATGTTTTTTTGACTACAGTAATTATTATGAATTCTGACATTAGAGGTCATAGCCACAATATGACTGACAATAAAAATTGTAGTTCAGAGACTACTGTGTCACAGCAGGTCCCTCTGTTTTAATGCATACCCAGGGATGTCGGATGGTGAAAGTACTAAATTGTTCCCTGAAGAATGAAAAACTATAACATGCTGCAAATGGTGTTAATGACCACATTATGCTGGGTACTTTGCATGGCTTAAAGGGGTATGGAAGCTGAGTTATAACAATATAAACATGTTGCAGTCCTTGTACTCCAAAAAATATGCCTTAACTTCTGTGTCACAATGGAGAATCACACAATCCTGCAGAGATGTCGAGACAATGGATTATTCTTAGAAGACACAATTCTTAGATTTCATACAATTTTCTGCAAACAGAAAAAAATAGCACTGTACCTTTGCCTACCCTAAATCAGAAATCCATTAAAATAGTTGAACCGCTGTAATAAGACATCATAAAATCAATGAACACCTTGGTCAAGAATAAGTTTGTGTGTTACAAACTGTAAAGTGCAACATTCTGGAGTCACCCTTACCACCTCCATAAGAATTATGGGAGTAAATAGCAGCCAGCTAATGGAATGAACTTGATATATTGATGAGTACGTGTGACCACCTCTGTAAAAGCAAAAGTTTTGGTAGCTTGCCAGACTGCAGCATTTAGCAATGATTGGAAGAGCAATTGTTGCTGTCCATCAATCTAGGAAGGGTTTTAACACCAAAAAATCCAAAAAATCTGAAGTTTTTCATTCTACAGTGAGAAGGGTTATGCAAACATGAAAATATTCAAGACACCCCACCAAAATCGCTCCAGCATTAGACCATGCAGTGCTCAAATTGCAAAAAAAAAATCAGAAACTACATTTCCACATCTACAATCATCATTCAGCATACTAAATTAAAAAATTAATGACAGTAAAGTTAGAAAAAGACTAGTATGGCTTGTATTGGAGGGGTTCTCTAAAAACTTTTGCAAAGTTGCATCTGAACAAACTACAAGACTTCTGGAACAATGCCCTTGATGAGACAGATGAGACCAAAGTGGAGGTGTGTGTTCACCTGAAAACCAAACACAGCATATCAGCACAAACACCTCAAAGCAACTGTCAACCATGGTGTCAGCAAAGAACCCCTCTATATACCAAAGTATTCTAGAGTCAAATGTGAGGCTGTGTGACATGCAATACTTGGCCAAAACTGGGTCATGCAGCAAGACATGATAGCAAGTACATCAGCAAATCTACAATAGATTGGTTGAATAAGAAAAGAATCAAGGTGTTGCAATGGCCCACTCAAAGTCCAGACTTCGAATATGTTAAAGTGCTCTTGGGAGACTTTAGGAGAGCTTTGCATAAACCTTGCTCACAAACCTCAATGAATTAAAGCAATGTTCTAAAGCAGCGGTCATCAACCGGTGGTCCACGGACCACTGGTGGTCCACGAGAAAATTATGGTAGTCCATGGCTGTGTCCTCCGTATGGATACAACCTGCCCACTCTCCCATCACAGGCTCAGACCTGCTTACTAAACATCCTGTTACCCCCATTACTGTCCCCCCAGAATTTAGAAAGCAGGTCTGAGCCTGCGATGGAAGAGTGTGAGGGTTCTGGCAATATGACGTCACTCTGGGGGAAGCTTCTTCACCTTTGAGTGACACACGGCACCCCAAGCATGGGGGGCCCGAGTTCAGTGTATTTAGTGGTCTGTGAGGTCGGAAAGGTTGGGGACCACTGTTCTAAAGAGTGGGTCAAATCAAAATTTCTTTTGCAACTATGGGAGAGACTAACAAAGTGATACAGAATACCATTGCTTCATATTATTGCTGCTAAAGCTGGTTCTACAAGGTATTAAATTGTAGGACTTTACCTAAGGCATCCGAATTTTGGCTTAATTTTCTTGTAAAATAATGACACAGTGGAATCTGCTGTGTGTTGTTTTACACTTAAGGTTAGATTTAAATATTTGTAGAAAATGTTAAGGACCAGGTGATGTGTTTTAGACCTAGGATTGAGGTACATAAATAATTTGACTTAAACAGTCAGTTTTATCTCAACATTTTTATCTTTAAAGAAAAAAAGAAAGGAAGAACTTCAAGTGAATTTTGATGATAGTAAAAACTGAATTGCGGTTGTGGACATTTATATAATGTATAACATGTAAAATATTAGGGAATGCACCTAGGGCAAACTTCATTTTCTACAGCAAAAAGTAACCTTCTTCAAATAACCCAGAATACAGTTTTATGCTAATATAAGTACATTACACTAAGCTGCCGCAGAGCACAATATCAGCGTGGGCCTTCAGTTTGTCAGAACCGATTTCAGACTTTATTCTCAAGTGATCCCTTTTTTCAGCTGAAATGTGCAGGGAATTAGAGATGTGCTGGGAGAAGCTGAATATTCCACTGTGCAGCAAATTAAACTTTTGAGTTCAGCTACTTGGCGTCTTTCATGTAATTTACCACAGCTGTTATAGAGACAAAAGAAGAAGGATCGAGATTCATATAAAAAAAAAAAAAAAAAAAAAGATAATTCAAACAATACAGTGCTTCTGCAAAGCCAAAGTTTATATAACTCAATTAAGCATCTCTAGACTGCAATACACTTACTGAGGTGTCTCATTCAAAGGAAAGAACCATTTCATTTTGGAGTGTTCATATTTCATTACACCTAGCTTTTGTTTTTATAGCGGAGCTATAAAGGACTGATATGTGTACAAAGAGTATAATGAGTAGAGTAGATATATCAAGGGTGCAAACTCTGGCCCGAGGGGCAAATCTGGCCCATGAGGTCGTTTTGTTTGGCCCCCCAAAGAGTTCTGAAAATGAATTGCATCTGGCCCGCCCGCCACTATATATTGCAGCAAGTGATGCAGCTACTACAATTCCCGTCATCACTCACATCTTTAGAGCAGCGGCCTGTTCTGTTCTATAGACGCAAGTAATGCCTGGGAATTGTAGTCTCGGCATCACTCCCATCCATGGAACAGTCTTTTAATAATAATAGAAGGTAGGGCTGGAGTTCAGCTCTAATTATAACTTCTGATCCCTGACCCCCATAATTTTGAAGGTCAGCCATGGTAGAAAGAAGAATAATTTGAATGGTAAAGTTACAGCTGCTGAAGAATGCAGTGTGGAATGTGGGGGCAGAGGAGCTGGAGAAGACTTGAAAACTAGAGGGGGGCTGTCAGAGAACATGGTGCAAATAAAGGGTAGGGGATGGAAGAACGGAGAATGAGGTCTGGGAAGTATGGGTACATTATGCAGGGTATGTGGTGTGGATGATTGGAAATAGTTAAATGAAGAGCTGTGACAAAATGGATTGCGGTGTTCTGGCTGCCAAAAAAAGTTCCTGAAAATATTATATAGAGAACTGGTGAAAGCTATAACTTTGGGGACAAATTGCCATTGAATTTTTTCTAAGAAATCTATAAATAGAGAAAGAGCCATAATAATTTTTCCTAAATAAAATTTAAAAATTCTCTATTATAGGCTTGATTGAATGTTAAGCAATACTTCTTTGTTTTCATATGAAAATGTTTTATATTTAATGAGAAGGAAAAACTTCTTCAATTTTTTCAATATATTTCAAGTTTGGCCCCCGACTCAGTTCAAGTTTTTAATTTCCGCCCACTGTGTATTTGATTTTGATACCCCTGAGATAGATAGATGTACTACACAATCACACCTCAACTATATTTTATGTTAAGTAATAACATTTGTTTACACCATTTATAACCACATAGGCAAGGAAGGGTCAGGAATGAGGGAAAAAAACTACTAAGCCCCCTTTACACATCCTCCAATATGTTACAGGTAAGAGGATATTTTAGTGTTTTGTATACAGTTATCTACATCACTCCCCTCTCAGATGTGTACTATGTTTTTAATGCATATTATAATTGTTAAGCTAGCCATACATTAATCGTTTTTAATTCAATCGACGTGTTAGATATAAATAACAACCACAGACTGAAAATCAATCAGTTCTACTACTACACATACAACAATCCATACATAATAAATTCTTTGGTATAAATCCTTTGTAATCAATTGAAATACAACTTGATGAAAATAATAAAATTAAATTAAAGAAGATAAGTATATGTGTACATACTCCACAAGTCAACTAAATAGAAATAGATTCACAGGTCTAAAAATCTGTCAAGTACCTGTACAATAAAAGAAATTTTCTCACTTAATATTTTTTTTATTTCAGCTACACTGAAACTCGGTCACTTTTGGTCAACTGGGTTAAAAAAAAAAGATTTTTTTAGATGGTGAATTCATAAAAATAACTTAATGAACTTCTCAAATCAACAGAAAAATCAGCCTGTGTATTACCAGGCTCTTTTACTAAACCCTCAGACCTTTGACAAATTAAGTCAAATTATACTAAAGGTGATCTTTTCTTATACAACGAAATTAAGTATGTTTGAAAAAAAAACTTCAAAGCATTTGAAAACCACATTCGTAATTCTTTCAGTCATCAAAAAGAAAATGTATAAGCGAGAGTGGCCTCCCTCCACATGCTGCATTGGTATATTGAGGTCCGATGAACTCTTGAGTTGTAGGGAAGAATGTCAGGAAGCCTGATAACTGGTTCATGCAATGTGACAATAAACAAAAAACATAGAATATCAAACAAGAAATGTAATATGCTATTAAAGGGAAGTTCAAGTTCTGACTTCAAATTCACTGAAATGGTATGACCCAATCCCAAGCAGATCATAAAAACAAGGCAAAAAATTAATATTAACCTTCAGATAAACCTTATCTACCATTGCTCAAGTCTGGGGAAAAGATACAGAATATATTTATTGGTTATTGTCATTAAAGGAGATTACACAACTTGCTAAAAATAAGGGTTTACGTACATTTTCTCCCACTGACCTTGACTGTTTAAAACATGTGTTCAGATAGGACATTGTAAAAACTTTGTATTCTCTTTACAGTATCATTAAAGCTATTTATGGATTATGCAGCATTAAAGCTAAACTCTAGTTAGTTTGATAAAATGCCCTTGACAAAGTTCCCCCATAGAGCTCTAATAAGCTTCTTATGTCTAGGGGACTGAAATAGATTAAAACCTAACATATTCTTCACTCCTGCAGGATTCCTCCTTACCATTGTTGTTAATGTTAGTGCCCCCTCACCAACTTTTATCATGTACAATAAAATACAATGTTGGCCTACTCACATCGATCCGGCTTAGTCCCGGCCTGCGACCCGCAACGGAGCCAGAACAAACTACTAGAGCATGTGGCTCTTGAACCTCCGTGTGGTGGCTCCCATCCCTATTTACCACAGCTGGCGTTAACACTTCCGCCACTGGGGAAAATAGGTAACATTCCCTCTCCTGCATTGTGGAGGAGAGGGATTTCCCTTCAGGGGGCGCACCTGGTGGGGGTGAAGCCATTAGGGCGGGACTTGAGAGAGTTTGGCCTAGTGTGCTCCTGCCTACCCCTGAAATGGCCTAGTGGCCAAAAAAGTTTGCTAACCTCTGGTCTAGACAATCATAAAAGAAAAGGTGCTAACAAAAGGAATTTTTACAAGAAGAACTGGGATCCAAATAGCCATTATTCCAAAATTATAAAGGAAACATGTTCACTGGCCTGAGGCAGCTTACGTACAGAGCTGAGACGTTAATACTGATAGATTCTTGGCACCTAACAACAAAGTAAGTGCCAACAACACCTTATTTGGAACTCAAAATAATTTTAATAAGCCTTATTGTCTCTTGCCATTTCTACTGGTATTAAAGCCTGCAAATCACAGCAACAAATATCATTATGACATAAGCAAACATCTACTCAAATTTCTTTAAACAAGCTGGGTTATATGTGAACCACAAAATTCCTTGCCTAACATTATGTAACCACAATATGGATAGATTATTCTAGACTGTTGCTGGCTCCCACGTAAAAAAACAGGAGTATAGGAGTGGTCATTACTTACTTGATTTGCTAAGTACATGCTCCAGTGGGGTCTATTATCATTTTAACTCAAATAAATTTGTTCACATCAGGTGCCAAGATATCTGTAAAACACTACACAAGCCAGCAACTATCCACAAGTATAAAATAACACCACCGGAGCCATCAGCAATGACAGGTCTCATATTCTTATTTTGATGCACTCATTTTAATTACACTCGCCTTGCTCCATTACAGGTGGCAGCATCTTCTCCTGGTCCTATTTTGGGTTTCGGATCTTATATGGCCAAGCTGGAATGATATAACTCCGGCACACACAAGTTCATTCCCAGCAGCCAGGGGTAGAAGAAAACAATGTGAACAGGTTGGCAAATTAATTTTATTGAAGGGACATTACCTGTTCAATTACTTTCTGCAAAATTAAATCTGCCCACTCACATTTTAGTCCTGCTAAATATATGTTACAGTTCATGTGAAATTAAATTGATTGGGTATATTTCTACAAGAGTGTCAAAAAAGGCAACAGATATTGGTCCTAATTCTTGTTGATTCAGTTTCTTTTAAAAGCCTTTTTTATGTCAGTAATTGTATAGGAACTTCAAGAATATCAGCATGACACAGTCTATCATTTAAGAATATTTTAAATATAGATATCTAAAAAATGCAATTAAAAGAAATGTACCAGGTACATTTTATTTCACAGGTACATATTTGACTGAATTCCCTGCTGTCAAATGTCTTCGGTTCCTCTCTACATTAGTGTAAAGATGAAATCCTTGACTAAGTTGGATGATAATCTTGTTGTGGAAGTGATGGATGTCACAGCTATTAATTATTCCGCTCATTACAACGACACAGATAAATCATTTTTGCCTGGAGCCTGTCACTTTGTACTCAGTAGGGCAGTGCAGACTGTGCAAGACTTCTTCTCTCAGTACAAGTCTGATTTCAATCATGACTACAGCTGAAATCCTTCATTGTGCATGGTGTATTTGTTTCAAATGTGCTTCAAGCACCTGTGATCTTATTGTTTGTAATAACACAATTACTATGTAAAGGTTTCAGTAATTCACCAATTTTCTGGATTGTTTATTTCATTAGATCATACTGAGGTAAAAGACAGAACACTTGCTGCCTTTGGGGGACCAATTACTACAAGCAGAAAAGTGATTTAAGGAGATCACAACAAATAGATTAACTTGCAGCACAACCAAACCCTCAATCTAGACCAGCTTTATAGTTTGTAAACATGTGCATTGGGCAACAAGGAGAAGAAAAGGAAAGTATTTGCAACTGGGAAAGGAGCCAATTAAAGCCCAAATGTTCATGTTGAATTTGCTAAAAAAATACAAGTTCATCAAAATAAATATATGCAACGTCTTAAAGGTAAATGTATTTCTAAAACTTAAGTTCTGACAGAAGCTCCAGAGTGGAACCCTTTCACTCATAAGGAGAAGTGGTGGTTTTTATGCAGAGGTTCAATGCACCATCTATTGAGTTAGATCAATAACTTGGCAATTACCAAGACACATCCTCTCTGCTTATTGGTACTGAATTTAAATACAATACAATATATATATACCGTATTTTTCGCCCTATAAGACGCTCCGGAATATAAGACGCACCCAATTTTAAAGGAGGAAAATCTAGAAAAAAAAGATTCTGAAAGATTATTCCCCTTCTGATCACTCATGTGCCATTCATACCGGTATTCCCCTTCTGATCACTCATGTGCCATTCAAATTCCCTTTCTGATCACTCTATGCCTTTCAAATTCCCTTTCTGATCACTCTGTGTCATTCAAAATTCCTTTCTGATCACTCTGTCATTCAAATTCCCCTTCTGATCACTCTGTGTTTTTTTCCACTGTACGGCAGTTAGGACAGGGAACAGCAGGTGGCGCTGTTCCGGCTTCTTTCGCTCTGCTTTACAGACACGATGCTTGCAGAGGAGAGAAGAGACAGACGCTGCAGCCAGAGACACACGCAGGATCGGGTATCGGGTGAGTATATTATTTTAGTTATTTTATCACACCTTTGTCGTATAGGACGCACTAACTTTTCCCCCCCCCCAGTTTTGGGGAAGAAAAAGTGCGTCTTATACTGCAAAAAATACGGTATATATATATATATATATATATAAATATACATATATATATATATATATATATATATTGTGAGGGGTTACGCTCAGGATCGCCTTTGCTGGAGTCAAAGGACACTTGTCTGGTTCATCCAACTCAGATCATACACCAAGGTATCTATCAGCCTTAAGCTGGCTTGCAGCCAGGTTTATTGAAGGTTGCAGATAAAATAACAAAAACAGCAAAAGAAAACCTTGCCTTCCCAGCACTTACTATACATCAGACGTCCCTGTCTATCAGCTGGAGGGCTTCTCCCTGTCAGCTCAAACCAAGCTTTCAGCAACCTTCTACTCACTTTTGAGCTCACTCACACACTGACTTGAGCTCACTCACTCACTCAGACCGACTTTCTGAGTCTCTCAGCAGAGCTCCCTTATACAGACCCACTGTGTCTCCAGCAGAGCTCTCTCACACAGAACCCCTGTCTGTGTCTCTCCAAACAGAGTTCCCTCACACAGAACCCCTGTCTATGTCTCCAGCAGAGCTCCTTCACACAGAACCCCTGTCTGTGTCTTCCCAAACAGAGCTACCTCACACAGTCCACCTGTCTGTGTCTCCAAACAGAGCTGAACTTCTGACTGAGCTCCTGGCTCTATAATGCCCCCACCCTCAGTGCTTCTTTATTAATTATCTCACAGGTGAGAGTCTTCCACCTGCTACTTCACACAGGAGAGGAATCCTGGGCAAATATATCTCCCCTTCCACCACCAATCCTGCCTTGGTGTCACAATATATATATATATATATATATATATATATATATATATATATATATATATATGTGTGTGTGTGTATATATCACAAAACTGCAGCATATTTATTGTATACAACTTTTATAAACAAATGTTTATTTCCTCTTGTATAAAGTGCCAACATACAGCTGGTAGTTTACATTTTTCACATTGCATCTGAAAAAGCTCACAGGTGTTCTCCTCTTATCATTTAATACCACTTCAGAGAATAAACAGCTGCAGGGACTGACTGGCTAACCACCATACAATCCACAGCAGTCTATTTATTTGAAGGATTCTGGTAAATCTGCATCAAATTGTCTCTTAGAATCCTGAAAAGCACTTTTTAAAATGGTTCATACTCTACACTGTCCTCTTCCATATTTACTGTTTCTTCCTTTTATTAATCTACATGCACAGTGGTTTCTTACCTTAAAGAATCATAAGGTGTTAAGCAGTGGTGGATTAATTACAGGTTTGGGCCCCAGGCTGTTTTCAATGCACGGGCCCCTGCCAGTTTGATGGAAATGTACAAAAGGTCAGCACTTAGACATATCTTGAATAAAGTACACCTTTATATAAAAGAATATAACCGTCTCAGAAATAAATAAAAAAATAAAATAAAGTCCTACAAAGTTAAATTGGGCTTACTATAAACAATTAAGTACAGATCTGTTTTAGGCCACCTTTATTATAATTTACCAATGCTATGAAGTCCTGGAAGCATAACTGCATGCAGATATGCAAGATACAAATTAATTAATGAGGCTTTCTAATCACTAATGCGTAATGATTCAAAGAATTGTACTTTTCAAAGTACAAGTAGTCTCCGGATTACATACGAGACAGGGACTGTAGGTTTGTTCTTAAGTTGAATTTGTATGTAAGTCGGAACAGGTACATTATTTTAATAAATGCAATTAGGACAGATGTTTGTCTCAACATATTATTAGGCAGCGTGGTGTCAGTTACTGTATAAAATCCTCACTGTGAGTTAATCACAAAGCAGAAAAAAACTTTATGGAGCCTAGACATTCATTAACTTCTGCAGCAAGCTGTGCTTTGATATGCAAAAAAAAAAAAAAAAAAACCACTGCAGAGTTCGTCTTGGTCAATAAAGAGTTACAAGAGGTTGCAGAAAGAGCTGACCACCTGAGTCTAGAAATTGATTTCTTCTGCAAGTCATGCAAATCGCCCCCCCCAAGCTTCCGTTCTGCACACAGTGAGCAGGGAGGCCCGTTCGTATCTAGAAGTCGTCTGTATGTCAAATGTCCTTAACTTGGGGACTACCTGTACCTGAAAGTGTACTAGCTTCACCGGAGAAAGTGTATCATCTCTAGCCTTGGAGAGCAGTAATAAATCTGGTCCAATGACCAGTGTATCATTTTCTATATGATAGAAAACACTAACCAGTTACAAAATAGAAGCATTTCACCATTTTTAAAACCGGTGTGAAGTGTACAGTCTCCATCGCAGGTACCTTGACAAAGTTGTAGTTTTAGGAAGCCAAAAAAGGGTAAACTTTACCTGTGTTTGTGAATTGAATCCCTCAATAAATTACGGAGCTAAAGGAAAATCCAACCAAGGATGTACACAGAAGATATAAAAATAGCAGTTTCTACTCCAAAATGTAATTCATTTCATACATAGACTGTTCTTTTACAAACCAGACAGTGTATACATGCTACTGTCTAGCAGTTTTACAAAAAAAAGTTTACTGTTAAGAAGAGCAAAAGGACAAATTCATATGTTCTTAGTGGTAAAGAGTTACACTATTTCTTTTTTTGTTTTAGGCTTAGCAAGTTGTGTGGGTGTTGAAATAGCACTGTTTGTTTTACAAGATGCTTGCTTTATTAATCTATGTCATATCGCTGTCTTTTGATGACCCTTTGTACTATCTTTAACTTAATCTTATTGAAATTGATTTTTCATGTCTTGGCAGGTGAAGATGCCTACTGCCCATTGATTTGCGGAGTGCTACCTGCACAGATAGCAAATCTTTCACAAAATTTCCACCTTTAGATTTAAAGTACAATTCAACATTTCTTTTTTGTTATATTTTGTCACAGCAAAAGAAGCCCCCAGAGGGGAATGACAATTATTTTAGTCTCAAATATTTCTTGACTTACTTTAGAAACCTTACTTACAAGGATATCTGCTGGACACCTACTCAGCTATGTGGCAGTAGCTGTCACTCACTTCATTGATGGGTAATAAAATAATGACACTGCAATCATCTATTGGCTGGCTCCAGAAAAATCCACTTAGGACATAATTAAATATTGTGTTGACAGCCTTAACGAGACACATTAAATTAGAAATAGCAAGGTTTAGCACTCTTGAGAGAAAATAATAAGAATTAACATCTATATTGTGAATTAGTTTATGGGTGTTCTGTCAAATAACTGCTAATTAGGATTGAATAAACCACTGCCAGAGAAAGTTCATTAACTAAGGCTCCATTCACACTTGTGTCTCTGAAAGCTGGGACACAAAGATCTTCAATTGGTGAAAGAAATTGCTGAGATATCTTTCACTGCAACAAATAAAGTAAGCAGTACCTTCAGTTTATAGTTGTTTAGCACTTAAATTGGGTTTAATTAAACAGCTGGATAAACAGCCTAATATACAATTAAAAATACATATTTTCTATTTCCTGCCAACCGATAACTTATTGTGTATAGCCATTCTGAGTGATTTGCACGTTATTCATCATACGGGCAGGTGGTTGATGTAATGTGACTTCTTGAGAACCTGGCACAAAAGAAAACAATACAATGACACCTAGGCTCTGCTAAAGAATTTTTCAGCTAATGTTGTATTTTTTCCCCACTGTTTGAGAGACCCAGCTAACGAATATGGACTAGGCTAACAAATGTAAAAGAAAAAAAAAAAGAAGGAACAGGGCTTCCCTGCTGCTCCTGTGCAGGACATAGGCTTGATGGGGGGGGGGGGGGGGGAAGCTGTTGATCTCAGCCCTTGATGAGTTTATTACCTTTTTTATTGTGCTTTTTACTCTTTTTATAAAACTTATCTTTAAATTGTGGGCAGCATTCAGAACGAATTAAATGCTTTTCTATAGAAACCTATGGCAAATAACATTTCAGCTAACAAAGTTTTCAGCTAACAAATGTGATTTCGGAACGAATTATCTTTGTTAGCCGAGGTATCACTGTGCCTTGTATACTGTAAATCTTGGGTAAGCTCAAAACTTTATTGGTGGTCCAAGGTGAACCCAGGTCATCACAAAACAGACACAGCCTGTTCACTTTGGTTCATCTGAAAGTAATAAAGTTTTAAACTTGACAAATATTCTGCCAGAATGACTGGAAGACTATCAGAAATTGATGATCTGCTGGAATTTTCACACACAATATTCTCTAGGATTTACAGAGTTTGGTCCAAAAATATTTCCAGGGAATGGCAGTTGTCTGGTCAAAAATGCCTAGTTAATGCCGGAGAACAGAGGAGAATGGTCAGAGCTGACATAAAGGCAAAAGTAACTGAAAAAACTACTCATTACAAGTGAGGTATGCAGCATGTGGAAACCTGAACCATGAGGGCTGCAGCAATAGCAAGTCCATCTGGGTGCCACTCTTGTCAGCTAGAAACCGGCATCTGATGCTATAATTTTTGACAGGCTGACCACGACTGGAAAAGAGAAAATTAGAAAAACAAGGCTGGTCTGTTGATTCCCAATTTCTGCTGTGACATTTGGATGGTTGGGTCAGAATTCATTGTCAACATGAAAGCATAGATCCATCCTGCCTATTAATAGTTCAGGCTAGTGGTGGTGTAATAGTGTTTCCAGCACCTTGTTTCCAGACCACAAAGTAATAAAGCAGTTCTAAGGACAAAAGGGAGTCGATACAGGTACTAGTAAGGTGTACCCAATAAAGTGGCCCTTGGGTATATATATATATATATATATATATATATATATATATATATATATATGTAATTTTGAGAGCCACTTTTAATAGCCCTGAGGCTTTCATCATCCTAATTTCTGGTGATCCAAAAATGAGGGCCCTTTTTAGGCCTGTACTGATACAAGGTGACATCAATCTGTCTCTAAGTTGAACTCCTGAATCATTTTGTTGGCAGGCTTACTAATAGGCCTGTGGATAAAGGGGTCAATTGCAGGCTACATTGTCTTTAAAGTTGTAATACACACCAATAATGGTTAAGTTCTAAAGTTATGACAAACCCAAACAATATATGTGATATTTCTACTGGGAAATGACAAATACAATTCTATATATAACCTACAATAAAACCCTGTTTCCTAAATACTCAGTAGCAGTTTCATAACGATGGTCCAACCTGACATATGTATTTGACTGCTGTTTTGATGATGCTGCTAAAATCTTGCCTACAATAATATGTTTTCTTGATTTTTGGTTGCAAGCTGCTTCTCTTCCATTTGTCAAAGCTGAAAAAATACAGCAGACAATATGAATGTATTCTCTAAAATAGCAGATATACAAACAGCATGCATCTAAATATGATTCTAGCTGGATCATTAAAAGAAAGACGCAGCATCATGACAACAAATACCAATTAGCAGTGTCATGTATTCAATTTTTTAGCCTTAAAACCCACAAGTCACTGCCTGATTTTTAGTTTAAATTTAAAGTAGAGTGACTGAAACTAAAAGTATGGCTGAATTAGAACAGACATGGTGGAAAAATTCAATGTCAGCATAGGCATTAACCTCTTTTACTTTATCCATTGCACAAGACTACCAGCATAATGCAAGTGACTATTGGGAATTACATGCATGTTCAAGCAACAAATAAGAAAATCACAAAAAAAACCTCCAATGTCAAGGCTATCAATAGGGAGAAGGTGTGTTCAATTCAATTAATATCAGAGATTATATAATATTTTGATATAAGTTTTATAGCTGATTAGTGAATACTGTCACATCATACAATCGTATCAAGTTCACAAACTGATAATACAAATGAGTTGAACGTAAAAACAAAAAAAACAAAAATCTGTAATTGTGAAAATTCGACCTTATTGATTAAATAATCATTTCTTGACAAAAATAAGGAACGGTAATCCAGAAAAGCGTGTCCAAAAGATTGCTGGCTTGTAGATTGTGATGTCAGTGAGCTCACCCAATAAAACTTCACCTCTCAATGACATCAGATGTAAGCCTTGTGAATTATGGACCTTGTCACTTTGCAAAGCCCCGCTGTCAGTGGAGATAGTACAGAGAGAGCTTGCTATTGCAAAGTGATATATGAACTGTTCAAAGACTTTATTAAATGAGACAGTAGCAGCTGCAATCGCTAAAACATTGCTGGAGCAGTGGACTGTAGCTTGGATCTATTGCTAGCAGCTACATATAAGTGAAATTACATTAGCAAGGCTAATTAAAATTATTTGAAAAGGTAACTGATAAAGGAAACAAGTTGCTTCACATAACGAAGTTGGTCATATTTTCAATAAATAAATGTATACTAAGACTGTGAAATATTACACTGTTCATAAATTTTTTATCCCCCTAGATTATCACCTTTTTTAGGCTGGCAAAAGCCTGAGCAGGGATTGACCATCACAATGGGAGAAGTGACAGTTTGATTGACAATGGTTTTTCAGTCTACCTGAATTTTTTTTAAGGTGAGATAAAGTTTTAAACTTAAGTAGTCTCATAAAGAAAACTTTTCAAAAAGATCACGGTTCATTTTTGTTTTACTGTAACGGAAATAAAACAAGCATCTAACTTTTAAAGGTAAAATGTACCGATACAAATTTAATGTGATCACATTATCAACAAAGATGCATTATGATACCCTGCAGCCAATTATCATGAGCATAGAACAAAAGCTTTTAAGGAACAAGGTAGCAAATCTCATGTACACTCTTGGAAACCTACACCAAAAGTTATCAGAAATTAACCCAAGGTATGCCAAGAATGTACACTGCGCCAATTCAGGATGCAATGAACAAAAGACTGCAAACATGCAGGTAAGTTTGTGTTATTTCAGAAGGGACACGACAAAAATTTTTTACATTTAATTCCACTTTAACTTGTGTGTTCTGTGAGTCGTAACGATACGTTTTTTTCTGGTATTGGACAGAAAATTGTCCAATGCTTGGTCAAAAATTCTTCTAGAATGATTTAATGTATATTACCAACATTTTAGGTATAAAAAATACAGAGATATGTTATCACTGTAGTATCATTTTGATTATCCTATTCAAAATCAAATTTATTTCCATCCAGAGTTACAATAATATTTTTACCAAGATCTCGTATTGGTGATGGGGGGAGTCGGATCTTCACACATCCCAAAGATTCTCAATGGGGTTAAGGTCTGGTTCCAGGAAATGTGAAAAAGATGTCTCGTGCTCCCTGATCCACTCTTTCACAGCCAATGAATCATGTCATTTTGGAATATGCCCATGCCATCAGAGAAGGAATAAATCTATTGATGGAAAAGCTGTTCATTTAATGTAGTTAACTGAAATATTTCTTGGGCAAATTTGGTTTCTGAACCTAAACTTAAAAAACCCACATCATACCACGCTCTCCACACGCTTGGGAACTTTTTGTCCCCGTTAACCTTTAGGGGTCACAATAAATGAATTGCAAAACATAACTGCTTGTTTGATCACTTATGGCCTTTTGGCCAATAGTTTATAAATATCTGCATTTTGCCATTATTGTACAGGCTATTATAGATTGTTAGTGAATAGAACTTTATTTATTCTTTTATTAAATCCCTAAATATTGTTGTATGATTCTCAGATGGAGAGCTGTGTTCAGATGCAAACTTGCAATGCAATATAGTAATTTTCAATTCAATATATTTTAAATGCTTTGACTACATTTTCCATAATAAAAAGGCCACCACTTCACCATGTTAAGAAGCCACTAACTTGGGTGCAAGTTATAATTTGATGTTTAGGAAAACAAAATACATGTCTGTAATCAAAAACCCACCACATATCTATCAGTAATACTTCAGTCCAAATCAAAGTCACATCACACATATCAGAAATGCTTCATAGTCAGCAATTTCTCAAAGCCTCCCGTATTAGTTCAGCAGATTACAAACCTCTCATGTTCCATTAAAGAGGTTTTACAGGCTAAAATAAAATGTGACCTGCCTTGAGCCTCCCTGTATAGCAATCCCCCACTCAGCAAGGCCCTTGTACTGCTGCTGAGCGGGCCAAGTCTGACCTTAATGATAACACAACACTTCATAAGAGTCATTTTAACTCAGTCTAAGCCTACATTGCTTTTAAACATCAAAACTAAAGTTTAAAGAAAAACTGGAAAAAAAAAACTTCTAAGTTAGAAATGTCCTTTTTTGTTTCCTGTAAAGCTTTCGTGATTATTTGCCATGTAGCAAGATTAGCACCAAGCCAAACGGTGTGATGAATAGACAAACATTTCCTATTTTATGTAGGATTTTTTAAAAAAAATATAAACCACAGATTTTTTTTTTCCAAAGGCAACGTATGAATAAAATTATCCACTGTGTAACATTAAGGAGGATGCTACTGTATAACCTCCCGTTTCGAGGTAAATTTATAGGATGCACACATCTCAAAGCAGATATTATTGCTGCTCTATTAATTGGCTGTGGTTGTAAGAGAAGTGTACAGCTGGCTATCTGCCCTGGAGAGCAAAGAACATCACTGACTATACAGTATATCTCACAGTTCCTCCAGCAATTCTTCCATGGCAACCTAAACAGAAGAATGCCCACTTGCCATAAGGCCTTTGAATTAATTCTGCAACATAAAAAGAATCCTAATATGCTTTTATAATAATACAGTGTATGCAGCCTAGATGATGGGCCCTGAAAACTGATACATAAAAAATACCAGAATATAATGTTCATAATCATAAATAATATTTATATAATAAAACAACAAAAGTAATATAACTTTCACAATCGAACAGAAGTTATACTAACCTCTGCTGTAATATAGTGCTACATCAAAACACATTTTAAGTTGCTTTTACAGCAGTAAAAAAGAACAATGCAAATTTCCATCCTCAACATTCTTTTTTGTGTGCTGTTACATGTGTGGATTTTTCATTTTCCCTTGTTGTGTAGCAACACACATTTTCAGAGATTGTATTCTTGTTCCAGCTGTGTCAACTTATTTGTGTTGGGATGCAGTGTGCTACCAAAGCATCCACAACCCTCCACCAATGAAAAACTTTAGGTATGAAGAATGTGGTTAAAACCAAATTTGGAAACCATTCCATCTTCATTTTTCTATCTTCCAGGTTCTTCCTGATGTGTCCCCAACTTGCACCCGCAGTAGTGAGATTGAGTGAGATTTCTAAAAGAACAACTGCTGATCTCTCTGCACATGCAGATTGAACCATTTTTTACATAATGTTGAAAATGTAATAATAGGTCCTTGTTAGGATGTACTGTCCAGCAAATGAAGAAATAGGGCACCTAGGCTATACTACATACTACAAAATGGAAAGATTTTGTCTTATTTCGGATCTGTCTGCCATAGGACAAGTAAATAGGAAGTTGGGAGATTTTCTCTATTCTTGTTCTGTCTTACATTCATCAAATACGAAATACATGCAGAAAAAAGTCCCTCCATCTTTAAATTCTATTCAAAAAAGACCTGTCACCTGGACTTTAAAGTATTTTAAACCTTAACTGGAAGACATTAAATTTGCTAAATCAAAAAGAATTGCCCTGGGTCTTTTTTCCGTTAAATAAAACACTGTTTTCTAATTTTTTTTATTCTTTTAATTTCAGTTCATTCTGCAGATCATTGTTTTAGTCTTACTTACTGACTGAACAGCAATGAACCATGGATGAACTATAAATGTTGTCTGCAGTCTTCACCAGAGGTGCATGAGACAACCCAGAGAACCCGGAGAGAACCTAGAGATGGAAACCAGAGGGGTCTTTAGAATAACTTTACAGTATAAACTGCTTGATAGGCCAGGGCTTAGTTTAACGCCTGGGCACAGGCGCAGGGAATAGAGATTTACCAAATATAGACAAATACCAGAAAAGAGGATCTAAGATTACAATTTAAAATGTCATTACAATATCAACAGTTTATAGGTATTGATGGTAGTAGTCCATTGAACTAAGTGAATACAGCCAGTATGGATGTTTTAAATAAATACAAGGATTATAATAATATTTATGCTAGCCCCGAAAAGGCCATAACAGAAAGAAGTAATATTTTCTTTTAATGAATTTGAAAATGAACATTTGACTTTATGTCAATAAGCCAACTATCCCCACCCAGCTTCAAGAATTCATAAAATTGTCCCATGTGAGGCCCTGGTCCACCACCAGTGCTTGCCACACGCCAGTCCTCCAATCTAATGCCGCACTTTTTGTCTATAGCAACCCCAGCTCAGATCACACACTCTTGTGGCTGTGGCTGCAATCATTGAGAAGGTGCCTGGCAAAGGAGAACCTCCTGACATTGTAATATAAGTATCTCTTACAAATGATAC
>NC_092871.1:33194257-33265776 GCF_032062135.1 Pyxicephalus adspersus
ACAGAGGACCGGCGGGGACACAGGTAAGTAAAAAAATATGCCCCTGTACCTCTGCATTCGGACCATAAGACGCACCCTGATTTTCCCCCCACTTTAGGAGGAAAAAAAGTGCGTCTTATGGTCCGAAAAATACGGTACTTAAATTACAATTTCAGGAGGTTCTCCTTTGCTGGGCATCGCCGGGGGCTAATTAGAGGATAATATCGCAAACAGGGAGATTCCCAGGGCTGAATGCAGCTCTGGGAATCCTCCTGTTTTAGTTTCCTCTTCCGATGGTTTCGCGCAAACGGTTCGCGAAATTTCGCAGAACCATTGGAAGTTTGAGGAAATTTTCATGAGAATGCCAGAGGCTCATCCCTACTCCAAGAGTGTGTGCTGGGGAAGCTGGGAAGATATATCCCAGGCTGCATAGCTAAAGGGAAGAAGGAGATGCTACTATTTCCTTGTTCTCCCTAACAAGGGTGAAATATGAACAGGGTGTAACACTGCGGTAGCGCACAGTATGGCCAGATAAGTGTTTCCTAACCTCCCAACAGTACAAACACTTGTCCTACAGTATTATTATGTATGGCTGGTAATTAAAATATGTACCAAAGCACAAATTGTTGTACATGTGGGCCAATAAATAATTTAATTTTCGACAATATTTTTGTAGCCTTTACAGCTTGGGCCATTCCCACTTTCTTCCAGCGGTCAGTATATATATTTATACCAATTGCATTTACACTTTCCTTGTGAGAATTCCACATTCAAAACAGTTCTCAGTCTTCATAATAACTGTCCTGGAAGCACAATGGCATGAAACTATACAATTATACGCATTATTCATTGGAACCATTACATTGTAATTTATATATGACTTCTCATCCCCCTTCTCATTTTTGCTAAATTAAAAAAAAAGGCATGAGGCATAAAAATGTGCACATACACACAGTCAAAGAAAAGGGAAAATAAAACAGATATTAGCAGCTCAGTTAGTGGTATTGAGAGTTTTTTTCTAGTGCATATCAACAATTCTCACAATTACTGTGCAGTTCTCCATTCACAAAAAATCAACAGTTTGCCCCTAGTTATCCCACCCTTTACTATTTAACTAGGTATACCTATGAATATACTGAGCTGACACCTTGATCTGAAATTCCTTACTGATAACCTATGTAAGTAAGAAAATGATTTTAATATATAAAATGATATATAAATATGATATATAAATATAATGAAGGTTCCCATATCTTGAGGGTATACGAACCAAATAATGGGGGATTGAATTTTGAATGCATTGAATAACTAAGGGAATCTCCATTTCTGAGCCTGATTCATCATCTTGATGCATCAAGTGACCCCAGTTCCATGCTGCAATTGTACAAAGGCAACAATAAAACATCTTACCAGCTGTAGTTTCTTGTGTGTGTGATTTGTTGTTTCCATATAAATAAACATGATACAATCCTCATGATTTCCTTGAGCAGTTCTATTCCTAGCTATTTATATGTAAATTAAAACCAGTCTATTGACGTCCTTTGAAGTCACACTGGTACCTAATAGGATTTTTGATGATGATTTGACAGCCTGGTAAAGGGGATATATTTTGAAATCTATTGGTGGTCCTTTTACCATAGAAAGGTTAGGAACCCCTAGTATAGAGGATTAAATAAGTTTTTTTTTCTAGTGTTGGGCACAGTGGGTGGTATATAAACTTTCTGTTAGAATAGGAAATAAAAAGGAAATTTCTCCAGTGGGGAGAAAGCTGTAGCAAAACACGTACTCAATAAATAGGTAAGGGTTTGAATGTGTATTGGGGTATTAAAGGTAAATAATTCTCTCTGTTCCAATGACACTCTCTCCCCTCATTCCTTGTTCTCTCGTCATGGGGACTGGGATGCAATTTCCCAAAGACAACAACAACTTGATAAAAGTATTTTCTCTTCCCAAGTCCACCCAAAAAATATGGCTAGAGTTGGAATTAAGTTACTGACCATTTTTCAAGAAAAATAAATCATTCTGTTTAAAATGAATGACATTCCACTGAAAGTCAACATTTAAACGAAGAGGAAAATTCACCCACGCCAGGCAATTGGGCATTCATAATCTCATTTGTACTAATAGTTATTGATGCAACTTTAGATAAGCGATGCAGCAGAAATGTAATTATCTCCTTGTTTTGTACATGTCTTCATTTTGCTGCACCATTGTTTGGCAGTACATTTAGATTTAATGAGAACCTGTCAACCTCCTATTGAAAACACATAATTTATGATTACATAAAATAATGAATTAGCAATCTTTTTTTGATCTCTGCCCTACCTCTTCTAATTATGACACTTCCAGGTCTCACATTAAGTAAATTCTAAGCCATGCATAGGAAAATATTGTATTTCGTGTGCATAATAGATGTGCCTTTATTGATGATTTGCAGAAAGGTTAAAATGCAGAATAAAAAGCTTGAGAAGACCTGTAGCACTGAAGGGTCATTGTGGTGTATAGCTTGCTAATGACTGAATGTTTAAAAATAACAATGCTGTCTGCCAACAAAGTTGAAGCATTTATCAAGTGCACTTGTAGGTAGGATTGAGCCAGAACAAAATATAACGAGAAAAAGCATTTTAGCCTAACTATTTTAGAACTAAAAATTATTCTAATCTCAGCATTTTCTTATAGTACCATTTATTAAGTCATAATTATCTGTCAAAACGTAGTAGTTTTGACGAAGTCAACACAGACATTGATTTGTCAGACTACAGTCATAAAGCTGAACTCCAGCTCTAACTTCAGTCTTCTATGGTTGTACATGATTCTTTCTTGTACTGAAAATGGTTACTTTGATTTTACAACATGATGTCTTTCATAGTGTGCACTAAGTCAGATTTGTCTTCTGGCTGATGGGCATTGTCATGGAATTATGTTTTTTTTTTTACACAGATGACATTTTTCTGGGACAAAGGCAAGTAGGAAAACTCTATATATATAATGTGGTAGCTTACTTAGGACTGCTCATGGTAACAGGGTGTTTACAGGGCAGATCAGAGGCAGCAGAGTCCAAAAGTCCAAAATAACAGTTTTTATTTTAGCTAGGTTTACAGCACACACTCAACAATTTTATAACAAAACAATAACAGTAGCCCGGCTGGGCGTCTAAGTGCCCTCTCTTACTAACACATACCCTATATTAGTACTGTTAACTCACAACTTTGTAGTACTGTTTGGCCTCTGGCTCTCTCTCAGCTTGGAACCCACTCTGGCACTCTCTCAGCCTAGAACCCACTCTGGCTCTCTCTCAGCCTGGAACCCACTCTTGCTCTCTCTCAGCCTCTTGCTGATCAATTCCCACAGCCTCTTGCTGATCTCTCACTCCCCTTGCACCTGAGTGCAGGTGGATAGATCCCAAATCAGGGTTGGGCCAAGGAACCCAGCCTTTCACTCCGTTGGCTAGCTCCAGGGCTCTAAAGAACCTAGCTTTCTTCCGAAAACCTATACATCAATTTATTCATCAATTATTATCATTAATATATATATATATATATATATTGGGTAGTCCCCAGGTTAAGGACATCTGAACACCTCCTAGATACAAACAGGGCTTCCCTGCTTGTGCGTGTGCAGGACGGAGGCTTGAAAGGGGAAGGGGGGGGGGGGGTTTGCATGACTTGCAGAAGAAATTGTTTGCTAAACATCGCTGAGGATGTGGGTGATCTTAGGGGGGTGAGCTCTTTCTGCAGCCTCTTGTAACTCTTTAATTACCAGGACAGCTTGCTCCAGAAGTTAATGAATGTCTAGGCTCCATAAAGTTTTTTTTTTTTTTGTGAGGATTTTTTTGTCAGTAACTGACACCACGCTGCCTATTAATATGTTGAGACAAACATCTGTCCTATTTGCATTTATTAAAATAATGTGTCTGTTCTGACTTACATACAAATTCAACTTAAGAACAAACCTACAGTTCCTATCTCATATGTAACCTGGGGACTACTTGAATATAAATTGAGATATAGTTGCCTCTTATGAGCATGCAATACAAACTTATACATTGCACAATACAGTTATACCTTTGGCTGGCAGATAGAAAAAAAAAGACAAAAGGTTAAAGTTTTAAACTAATAAACTGCAAGTCAAGTCGAGGGGATAAGTGAGCACCTTTGTCACATTAATATTGGATTCCCATTCCCCATTTTATAGCCTTTCCCATTATTTCATTACATTACAGTGGGAATATTTCTCCAGTGTGGGGGGCAGACACCAATAAACAGGTTTTCCAAGCCTTTCCCGCTTTACTATGGAGAAACTTGTTTATATATACTGTATGCACTTTTGCTGCAAAGATTTTCTTTCCCTTTCTGTTGTGATAACAGGTTAAAGAGCCATATTAGACTAAATTATATTATTTCCATAATAAAGATGATTACTTTATTGTCCTTCCCAGTAGTACCTTCCCACAGTGAATACCAGAAGTTAACATATACTATAATCAGTCCATTTGAAACATATAGCAACAGAAACTTTTTAGTGGGCAGCATTAGGATGTCCACCCAACGGGCATCAATGGGCACCGCTTTGTAAAACATGTTCTTTACTATACATAAATAAGTTTTCTAAATCATTGGCAAGCTTTAAAGATTTATATGCACCACATGCAAATGGCACCTGTTACTTTGAGAGTTCCATAATTAACTGGCAGATCATGTCTACTCATTATTTATGGGTAGCATCAAAACCCTCAGGAGCACGTCAGTGGACTGATGTTCCTTCATTACATTTTGTCAGCATGAATGCTAATTGTTTAGCCCTCCTTGTCAGCCAAAACACACTGGAAACGTTAAGCAGGCATTATAGGAAAAGGCAGGCCTCTGTAGGGTCCCCAACCAATAGATTTATGACAGATTGCCTGGGGTTACAATAATACAGTATAATTGAGCTGAGTGGCCACAGTTGACTGCCAGCATCAAAAACAGCCTATGTACTAAAATTAAAAGTTGCGGGATTTGACATATTCATACACAAGGGCCAATATATTTAGGTTGAAAACAGCATTAGCTCAATATATTTTGCAAATATTATGGCTAGAAACTTTCAAGAGACATCAATTCTTTACCACTGAGAAGATATACTTAGCAACTTGACAACCTATGAGCCATATGGTCTAACCCTAAGGCTACATTTAGACTTACATGCTGAGACTGCATTTTTATTGTTTTGATTTAATGCATTAGAAAGAGAATTAGCATTATGTCTATTATACAATTTTGACAGAATATAAAAAAGTGGTAATTTACTGTTCTGAAATTTACCTCAATGTCACCCAGAGGTTTATTTATAAATGTTTTAATACAACTTTCACCTAGTATTCACATATTTTCTGGTAAATCCAAATAATAAAAAACAATGAATCCTAGGTAAAAAGCTGTGTTATGTGGAAATGTATAAATAGACACCCTCTTATCATTTTCATGGGAATGAAATATTTATTGCATTATATTCTTATCAATGGCCCCTGAAATGATGGAGGAGGAACAATATGGAATGTGACCCTTTATTAAAGACTTTCAAGTAGTTCCTGAACCAGTACAAAATTCCTGCATCTATAGACCCAAATGGAGATAGTACCTCTGCAGCCCTGTAGTTTTTGTATACAAGTTTGTGATTTAATACAATTTATATAACCCAATCAGTGTTAACCACTTACAATAAATCGTGGTTTTCTTAGTCAGAAAAACCATTGGAAGCAAAAAAATATTCTTGAGCCAAAAACAGCCCAAACCGACTTTTATGGCAAATTGGATATTGGATGGCAAGTAAGGAAAACAATTAACTTTGTAAATGCAAATTCACTACTATTAATCAACTCGCTATATAGAATGGCTGTATTAAATATATTGTGGCAACAGAAAATGTTTCTATGGTGAGTCTGTAGGAAGACTGGGATGATTTATGTATGTGAGTATTCCATAAAAATCTTAGATAACTATACACAGCATCTGCAACATTTGAATATGATTTCACCCTTTTCACTACAACATCTTGCTTATCAGAGGACCAAAGCTGTGTTTTAAAAGAAGATTTGCATCTTTTCAGATATACATAGGCCAGAGAAATACAATAAATGTCTAGAGCTCCTCAGACCAGTACATGTTTAAATTACATCTACTGTACTATACTTAACAGAACATCTGCGTAAAAGGAACAATGTGGTATTTTTAATGTATTGAGGTGAAAATGTCTTAAGGCAGTGGTCCCCAATCTTTTGAACTTAAAGCACGGACTCTGGACTGGGCATGCGTGGGGAGCCGTGTGCCACTCAAAGGGGAAGAAACTTGTCTCCAGAGGGACGTCATGATGCCAGAACCGGCCAATTCTCCAATCGCCTACCTCCCTGACCCTTCGTTGTCTCTGGGAGAAGTCCGTGGCTCTGGCCTGTTAGACGTTCGTGCCCCACTAGTGGTCTGCGGACGGGGGATTGGGGACAACTGTCTTAAGGGATGACCATACTTTTGTGAAGTTACCCATTAGAATGCATCTAAAACTAAAATTAAAAAAATGGGTGGAAGAGGCAGGTTTCTTATTGCAGAAAGGACATGATATTGCCTGTTTGTAATATTTTGTTAAACGTACACTAAGCTACGCCTTGTATGATACTGGAATAGCTGGCTGCTGGAATTGATGTATGTGTGGGAGTTGGGCCAATCAAGGTGACCAATGAGCTGAACACAAAAAAAGGTGAAGATGTTGACGCTGGTGAAGGAACAAGGGAAAGTGAAATCCAAAAACAGGGAATACATTTTTTATAAGGCCAAGTTATAAAAAGAGGGATTGGATTTTGTACCGACCCATTGTGATTGCATTCACTACTTTTAAAGTTGTGATTGTGGCAAACTTTTCAAGGCGACTAAAAAAACACAACTGTTCTCTATTTTTTCCTATAGGTAGTGACAAAAATAAAGACAATCACCTCAGGCCCTTACAAAGAAATGATTAGGTCTGATTACCAGTTTATTTAGCTAAAACTAGTAAAAGTCATCAGTTCATTTGTCCATCATTAAAAGTGTCCATCATGAATTGTTTGAAATACTCACCTGTCCACAAACCTGCGAGATGTTGTACTTGCAGTATAGTCTACATTTAGACTGTATAGTCTACATTATGATTGTATAGTCTACATTTAGATTAAATACAAATTCCTTTTTCAGATGCATTTTCCACCTGATGTGACTATTAAAGTCCCCATTTAATTAAACTCAATGAGAATATTTAGTATGCAGGAGATATCTAATATACACCGCAGTCAATTACTATATCCAGAACAGACAACAATGATGTGAATGGATTTTTAAATTACCAGGCAGGTTGTAAGAATTACAAGAATTGGAGTTGGTTGAAGAGTTACCCTCACTTCCGAAAAAAGAGGTAAGGGTAAACCTCTATATCAGAGCCCCAGATACCACTGGTCTCTGTATCCAAAACCAAAAAAAGTACAGTAATAAACAGGGTAGAAGATTCAGTGTACAGTAAGAATAGGAGCCATTGAAGACATATTTAAAAAAAGGCTGTACGGTGCCAGGCAGAATCATGGAGGATCACTGAAAAGGTGAGGAAAGCAAATGATCACCACAGCACTGTTGCCTTGGGGGTGGGGGATGTTCTAAGAGGACTACAACTGACCCCTCCTTCTGCAAAGAACCACAATGAAGTGAAGAAGTTGGGAAGAACCTGAACCTACACTGTAATTCCTGATTTATCTGCACAGATATTGCACCACAATATTTGCTTTATGTGCACAGGTCATGGACCTGCACTACAGCCCCTGTTTTGTTTATATAGATCCTGTACCTGCAGTCCGGTCTCTGCTTTGTCTGTACAGATCCTGGTAGCTTATTATAATGTCAAATCCCGCTGATAAAAAGGAACATGTGCAACTTGGACAACTGCAGAATTATTCCATAACAAGTTTGTTAGTTATATTTAGGAAAAGCAAAAAACATATAAATGAATTTAAAATGAACCAAATTATGACATCCAATAACCCAAGACTAGAAGAAAGTCCATATAGTGCAGTGGTCGCCAACCTTTCGGACCTATGGACCACTAAACTTACGGGCTTCGGAACGCACATGCACAGGGAGCCGTGTGTCATTCAAAGGGGAAGAAACTTCCCCCAAAGTGACGTCATGATGCCAGAACCAGAGATACAACCTGCCCTGAGCCTGCGATCCATACGGGGATATAGTCCATGGCTCTAGCTGGTGCGCCCTCACCAGCGGAGACTTTCTCCTGACCCCATTGGGGGGGGGGAACCAGCCAGAGCTGCGGACCAAAATTTTCTGGTCCGCGGACCATCGGTTGGCGACTGCTAATATAGTGTGTATGTGTGTGAAAGTAAATGTGTTCAACTGTCAGTTTATCAGAAGTAGGGTGAGAAATTCAACTTTGATTGAGAAACATACAAAAATATGCACGCCCCACTGGAATTATCGACTTTGACTTTAAACAGACAAAGATAAGATCTCCGTTCAAACTGTGCCTACAGATATTAGTGATATAACTGAACAAATTACAAATATACCTCACATTGCATATTCTCATATTCTAAATGAAAGAAAATGCAGATCTATCATGTTGAAAAAATATCAAAACCTTAGATAAAAAGAAACTGGTATTCTCTTCACTGATAAATTGACAACAGTTTGAAAGACTGCACCAGTTTACAAGAAAGATAACAATGTGTTTGGAACACATAGATCTCCATTTATAAAACTGGGTATTTGACATTCCCTTAAACATTCCCTTGTGGGAATTTTCCAGGTCCATGTGTTTCAACAACAGTAATTGATTACCACCAGTGAATGTTTGAGAGAATGCCAGATACTCAGTTTTATAAAAAGAGACCATAGACAAATGTCAGCTTTTCTGGAACAAAGTGCTATGAACTGATGAGTGAAGATCTTTTAACACAATGAGGATCCAAAGCCCATTAGTAAATTCACTGTAATTAGTTTAAATCAAAGTTATGGAGGGTTATGGACTGTCCAAGTCAAACTCCTGATTTAACTCCATTTGAAATGTTGTGGGTGATTTTAAACTGGCCATTCATGGACGGAAATCACAAACATATTTATAAGCAAAATGATTACCTACTTTTTCATTTTGGGCCCCACACTTTAAAAAGAGACACTTTCTATTACCTTTCCATTCAAAATATTATATATTTCTTTTTTATCTCCCTTAGAATACCATCATCCAGGGACCTAGACTTCTACTTTTAACTATATAGAGCTTTTACTTTTTGATGGTTACAATTCGTCATAAAATCATATATACAGCTTTTGGGAAACGTTTTCCTTACCATATCCTTACTTGGTAGGTTTTCAAGAATAAGGCTTAAAGCTATCCTGCACATTAAAGCATTCCTTTTAATAATTTTAATATATTCCAATAACTGCCTTTAAGAGATAATATGTTTGTAAAATATAACCACATTATCTCTTAATACCTCAAATACAATTATGTTACCATCTTAAATCAAAAATGTTGAAAGCAAAGTACAGACCTTTCCATTCAACTTAAAATAAATTTTGTGATAAAACTTTTTTTGTTTTTCTTTGACACAGGCAGATAGTATAGTTTTTTACATTTTAGAGATTTCCATAACAAATACCAAGCCTTTAAAAAGTTTCTTAAGAAAGACGATGTATTTGATATTCCCAGGAAATCACTTCCCTTTGCATGTATTAGAACTAATAGGGAAACAAGTCTAAAAAATGACCATTTTTAAGCATCCATACTAGACTAGAACAATTATTATTATTAAATTTTATTTTTAAACATGATATATATAGCGCCAACATATTATGCAGAGCTGTACATTAAAAATGTAAGCTGAATCTCTGAATGCACTAAGTAGAAATAGTGTAACTTGCTAACCTGAAATGCTATAAACATTGCAATAAAGAAGCAGAAGCAAAACTGCGGTTGTCAAGGGTAATGGTGCGTGCTTCCATCTAAGCATGGGGTGGCAGTCTACCTGTGATGGTGTGTGGCAATGAGTAACAGAGTGGTTAACCTTGCCCCACAATGGCCCTTCTCGTACGTGGACTGTTGCTGAGCGTGCTGGAAAGTCTATGCGCAGGGGTGCGAGCTGAGAGGGCGTTCGTCACATGTAATTATACCATGCTATAAGGAGAATCCCAATCCAATTCCATCTGGAGTTGTGGTAATATATTCTTTACATCCTTCTTTCTCTTCTAAAGAAAATGTCATATCCTCCTTATTTCATCTAATCATGTCGCTTGTCCAGAATATAAAAGGAAAGATGACCTTGAGTACATTTGTTTAGTAATATATTAGATTTTATTAGGCTTACTTACTACTTTCTACTAGATAAAGGTTAACTTCTCCAATACTTTATTCATTTAAAAATAAATAAATTCATTTATTCATTTAAAAATAAATTTAATAGCCAAGGTATAATTAATATAATATATCATATCCTAATCATTTGCAAAGTACAATAATTTGTAATACTTGTGGATCGTACTTCCTAATAGGGGTATACACAGAGATTTTAATTTAGCAATAGATATTCTTACTAGCATGGATTCATTTTAGATCCTGAAAAAGACCCAAACTCCCCATTAAGTAAGGTATTTTGAGTAAATATATTCTTGGCTTCGAAACCCTATTGAAGCAAATTGTGAGTGTAAAATGATATCACACAAAGGAGTGGACACCTTTGTTTTACCAGGACTCTCCATTTCTCTTTCTAATGTTATGAGGACATGCAGTCACGTATGCCTCCACCTCCTACACTCAGACAACATTTACAGTCTACTTTTTGGTACCTTGGAACATAGTAGATTCGAACAGGGCTACATTCTACCTTCCTATTAAACAGTGCGTTGATGGGTACTCACCTCTGTCCATCTTCATCAATGGCATTTCCCCCACTATTGCAGGCATCTGCAATATCCCTAATTTCTTGCTTTCGATTGTCTTAACAGTAGTGGTCCCTAAAGCATACTGGCATCTCAAGAGCCACAGTGTCACACATGCCACTTATTTTTCCTGCCCATGTGGACTCACATTAAGGCCCCTTCCAGCGAGCATCAAGCTTGCCAACTAGCTAAACCACAGTATCATACACTCTTCCTAACCATTCATATTTCCCTTAAACAGGAAGACATTTCTAAGAAAAGTATGTGTATTTACAAATCAGTCTATAAAGTTGAAATGATTGTGCTGAAGAAGCTGACCAAGGTACTGAAGTAGGGACCCTTGACTTAGTAACCCTTTTAACTAGCTATGTAATTCCTGGCAATTAGATTATGTTGTATACAATAGTGATGGCTAATTGTGCTTAATAAAAAAATTTTCATTGGCTTCCATGACACTGTAATGAGAATAAATGATGCAAATGAGAACATAATTATGCTCACATTCTGTGAATATATAAAATCTGTAGAATATAACAGAAGAATGCAACATCTGCCTGGATATCCCAGTGAGAATGCAGCTTAACAGAATGACCAAAGGAAGTATGTTTGACATAAGTCATAGAATAGAAAAGGCATTTTGTAATCTGAATTTTGGCTTTGTTTTGTAAATTTTGCTTTAAGCTGTGAATATAAAGCCAGTGGAAGATTGAAATTGTGTTAAATGTAGTGTAAAATATTATGTCCACAGAAAAACTCCACTTTAATTCAGAGATTATCTACATTACACAGTTAGACAATAAAAAACGGGACAAAGATTGGTATGACAGAGCATTACCCCTATCAAATATATTAAAAATTTCAGCCAAGAGGTCTCCATTACTGCATGGACAAAATAAACATTTTCAGTTTTATTTATGCATAATGATTTTGAGGTTTATAGTCAAGATGCTTTGGTCAAATGATACACTTCAAAACTCACTTTATTTTTTTATATAGCATGTGTTGTCTATAGTTAGGAATGAGGTTTTGCTCTTCAAAAACTCCAAATTTATAATTATAAATTTGTCCCAGGTCAGAACAAGACAGACCTCTCACTATAAAAGAGTTTCCATATCATCAATAGGTGTTAGAGCAAGGTGATCAATCTTTGTAGAAGGGTAAGGGGGTGCTATACAGGTAGTACCCGAATTAAGGACATCCGACATACGGATGACTCCTAGATATGAACAGGGCTTTCCTGCTTACTCGTGTGCAGGACAGAGGCTTGATGGGGGAAGGGGTGGTTCACATGACTTGCAGAAGAAATCTTTAGCTCTTCTGCAAGCTCTTGTATTTCTTTAATGACCAATACAAACTCTGCAGAAGAAATAATGAATGTTTAGGCTTCATAAAGGTTTTATTTTTGCTTTGTTTGTAGCTCACAGTGAGGATTTTATACAGTAACTGACACCACATTGCCTAATAATATATTAAACATCTGTCCTTATTGCATTTATTAAAATGTCTTTTGGGAAAAAAATAAAAAAATGTACCTGTTCCAACTTACATACAAATTCAACTTAAGAACAAACCTACAGTCCCTATCTCGTATGTAAACCGGGGACTATCTGTATGTGCTGTGCTGTACTGGAAAAGGTAACTTTTCATCAGGAACATGTTTTGCAGATTACCACTTTCATTATTGAAAGAAAAATACAGATCACTAGAATAATTTGGTGGTGATCAGGAGGGGTGTAGTGGGGCGGGCACGCTGTGCCCTCACTTTTTTGGGGACCCCAGTAAGCTCCTCCTGCGTGCTCATTACTGATAGCATTCACTGTTACTGTGCCCCCTCTCCTTTTTAATAACTACACCCCTATTGATCAGTCTGATACCTAGTAAATGTTTGTTGCTTTGAAAGTGGAGAAAGCTTTAAGCTATCATGGGTATAAGACATGCTTGTTTCAAACACGCTGATCACCACTTTATTGGTAAACTTCCACTACATTTCAGTCGATCAAAAGTGATAATGTATGTCTATGGGCTTATTGTGGGGGTCAATCCACAATTTTAAAAGTTTAGACAAGGCAGGAATAAGTAGTGATCAGTATTTCAAGTGAATGGAGTTTCTGCTCTCCAACTCAATCATTTTTTATAAACATAATAAAATAGTGGTAATCTAAATACAATTTGAAGAAAAAGTGGAAATCTTTTGTTTGATTGTCACTTTTTAATAACTAAGCCTCAGACTGTATTATGCATTTACAATACAAACAGAAAGAAAACAGCAGTTCTAAAGAAAAATATCAAAATTTCAAGTCTGTAAAATAAAAAGTGGAAACACAAAGGTTAGCTTTAAAATGCTTTTTTTGCCTTGTAGTTGAATCTCCCAGTTTTTTTTATTGCTATCTGTATACTTTTTTTGGACATTTTATCTTACTTTAGAAATTTTGGCTGGAGTTAGATTATAAAATGTATTTTTCTTTTTATTCCATACAATGTGGTCTTGACTTTGTTTTATCACTGAAAAGAATACAATATATTAAAATAGTTTCTGATTTATTGAAGTTTTAGAGATGTTTGGCTCTGAGTGAGTAATGAAAACAACTTCAAACCTGGACTTTGGGAAATAAGAGCTTTTTGGCTCTATTTTTAGGCCGTATGCACAAACAAATGAAAAAAGGAACTTGGAGTACTCAAGGGCTTCAGTGTTGTTCTTTTTTTAAAAAATTTAATAAATTGTTGAAATGGAAAAAAAATCTGCATTATAAAAGCAGTTATTTTTCTGCGAACATTAACAGACATGTAACAAAATTGTTTTATTTAAAGGCCTCACTCACCTCCACTTCTGCAGATCCCTCGATCCCCCTGGAGCTTTTCTAGATTGGGTCCTGCACCATCCTGTTATCTGTCTCGGTCACGTTGCTAGAGAAGTGCCGGGCACCATCTTCTTCCTTCTCCCTCGAGATAGGATATGCACAAAAGGAGAAGCCAGAAGCCTCCTGAGATGCGTGAGGTGAGTATAGCAAGAAGTTATGTGCTCCCTGATTTATTAAACTCTCCAAGACTTGAGAGGATACACTTTCAACAGTGAATCTGGGTGACACAGCAAACTTGGAATGTATCTGGTCCCGAAAAAATGCGTTAACAAATATGAAATGACTTTTAAGAAATCCATTCCGTGTTTGCTGGATCACCCGGCTTCACCGATAAAAGTGAATCCTTCCTAGACTTGGAAAGCTTTATTAAATTATGCTCCCTGTCTTTATCCTTGCGGCGATAAAGACAGAAGAGAAGGGGCTTTTTTCTTTCTCAAAAATGTAATACACCCCCCTAAAAAAGGTAATTTTTACCTTACATAAAAGGGTTGTCCACCCTTTTTTTTCATTTGGTTGCCTTCCCTTTTATGTAAAGTAAAATTTTTAGTTTACGCCTGCTTTAATATTTGTTTGCAAAATCCTCAGTATTCCATATGCTGCTATTTTTACATGAAAGTAAGTGAGAAGGTTTAAGTCAAACCCATGTGCTCATAAAGAACATATAAGCATAAAAGGGAAGAAAGGGGAACATATTGAAGAGGGACGGTATTTTCCCTTTAAAAGCTAGTGGTCCAACCATTTAGATGTCCAGCCTTCTACTAAGCACTAAGAATTTTTTTCGAAGCTGTCTAGGGTTTTTGTTACTGGGTTGAGAAAAGTTGATCTCCAAGATAATTCTCATCATCTACCTCCTAGACCTACTTCCCAACGTTACCTGCTTTAACTAACTGCTGCCATAGAAGGAAGCTGAAGTCCCTTTTGTATGGTGTTTTGCATCAAAAACTCTTCCTTTGTTTTTAAAGTAAAGGTCCTTCTTCAAGTGTATGTCACTGCCTACGTGATGTGGAAACTTTCTTTTGACTGTCCAGTGGTGGGGTCCTCTCAGCACCCAAAAGTGGTGTGACATCATTACATCATCAAGAAGCCTGTCAGGGACCATCACGTAAGGACATTCTGAGATTCCTACATCCAGAAAAAATAGAACTGGCAAGGTGATTTAGGTAGAAGTGGGAAAAACATTATTTGTGCCCAGAGATGGGTTTATAGATATCAAATTTTTAGTGAAACTGTAAAGGAAACCTAAATTAGGCTAAATGTGAGGGCACATGGAATGTTACATCACCTGTACAAAAATAGGTGAATACCATGTAAGATCTGTAATACCTGGAAACAAGCTAAAATGACATCTGTATAATTTTTTAGGAGACTGCATTAATAATAAAAAAAAACTGTTTCAAGCAGAATGTATAATATAACATGGCTGTCCAACTCCAAAGCTCAAGGGCCACGATTAACATGCATTTATATTATTTCTCAGTGATAAATATGTTTATATATGTTCCTGCCCAAAATGTGACCTTTTAATTTTTCACACATACATATTCATTTACACAAACATGTAATGTAATGTAATATGTAGACTGCACCTGATTTTTACAAGTCTCCAGCAAGGAATCAGTTGGATGTATAGTCAGCCACAAGAATGAATCCTAAAATCTTTATTTCAAAGACCATCATGAAAATATGTAGGAGCAAACTTTGGACATTTGCCTTCACACTAAATATCAATTTTAGGTGAAGCTGGATACGTACGATAGCAGACCGTTTTTCATTAGTATAAAACAAAAACTAATTGCAGTATTTCAAATTTCTAACATGTAGAGTTTATGTTTAGTTTATATGATTACAATATTCTGAAATCGTATTATCCGCTATACGCTACTCCTATTCCTACATTCTCATTGCTTTACAGACATGTCAGAATAGAAGTATTTCATAATATTTAATATGTCAAATGACTGCAGACTTTCCATAAATATAATAAACAATACATCTGTTCCAATTCTTACCTGTTACCTTTAACTGAATAGTTCGCCTGATTGGCCTGCCTTCAAATTTAATTTCACAAGTATAATTCCCCATATCGTCTTTTTGAACATCTTGTATCAAAAGGCTGTTTCCTTTCTGTATAATCAGGCTTCTCCATTTCTTTGGCTTACATTCCTGCACATAAAGCACAATTAAGAGAGAAGATTCAGTGAAGTTAAATGCATGAGCTACTTTTTAACACCACAAACTATTGAGTTCAGAAAACAATGAACATACATATCCTTTGTTATTTTAGAATTATTTTTCTAATGATAGACAAGAGAGACTCTTAAAACAAAACAATGCAATACATTTAATTATATGAGAAAACTGGTTTGAAAAGGGCTTTTAAATGTCACAGTGAATTGTCTTTTTTAGAAAGGAAGATAAGAACACAAAATAAATCCAGCAAAATTCTTACTAAACTTTATAAGAAGTAAATTACTAGCAATAATAATAGTGCTTATAACTGCAGCGGTGAGCCGGGAGCTGAATCATTTGAATTATTTTCTCAGTAAGGAAGTCATAGCCAATTCTAGAAGATTCTGAAGGTGTCTTATATGTGCGCACCATAGTTGTGCGTACAGTTGGAGTGGGGGTCCCCACTGCGCTAATGCGGCTAGCTTTAAAGCCTTACGTCATACACAGAGCGGAGGGTGTCCAGCTCAAAAATAACAACTTTTAGTGAAAAGCAGCTGCTGGAGATTCTTGGAAGATTCATAATTCAGTGCTCTTAGAACATAAATATGGGAATTTAGGAAGAAAAATGTATTTTTTAATACATAGGTACTGACGTGGTGAAAACTACAAAGGGGATAGCATGGTGAAATCATATGTAAAATATAACAATGATCCTTTCTTGTTTTTTTTCTCTTCTAAATAAACAAATTAAAGTATTTTATGTCTGTTCAGAAACTGGAATCCTCTACCTTCTGTAGACTGATTCTGTAGACAACATACAATCTACCTCTCTCTTATGTTATGAGGGATATGGAGAGCGAGTGTGGTCATCCTAGGACAGAAGACTGAGTTTGCCAACCTAACTTAAAATTGTGTTAGGTAACAAAAAAATTCATAATTTTAAAATTATGGGTGTGCGTAAATTATAATTGTTGTCACACAGTTTGCATTTTGTTAGCTCTGCCTGCATATGCAGCCTTACATGCCCAACTATCCATTACCTATTTTAGGTACACACACCCACAAACATATTCCCTTACTCCCAGGTTCCTTTCTCCCCCTTCTCTATAAAATTGTTTCCAAGGTCACAAGTGTATGTCACGCTGCGTGTACATGGTGCTACAGAGCAGTTAGGCAGGTGTACAAAAGGCAAAGGTTTACTGATCTATAAACTTACTATAAACATCACTAAAAATACTCTTATGCAGCAAAATTGATGTCCTCTTTGTTAGGACAAGAGCAACATCCTGCCAGTAATACTTTGTATCTGTAAGGCCGTGGTCCAGCTCCAGTACTTACCAGATGCCAGTCCCCCAATCTAAGGCCATAGTCTTCAGCTATAGTAAGCTCCCGTTCAGCCTCGGGTGAGTAGTTGCACTTCCCAATCGATGGTTGTCCCCTGGATGTCTGTGCACAAGCAATGGCATCTGGGGAAGGATTGGCGGAGGACCAGGAGCCCACAGCAAATACATTACAAGGTTCTTACAGTCATAAATCCAGAATGCTAAGCCAGAGGCCATACACAAAAGATAAGTCCACCGCATGAGGAATCCAAGGGAAATTCAAAGCAGAGTTTTGGTAACAGACAAAAGGTCTGTCCAGGCAGTATACAGTCCAAGGGTCAGGAACAGTAAATCAAACAAATTCATGCACCAGCAACAAGTGAGCCTAGCCTAACACTACAACAGGCACTGGGGACTATGAGCAGAAAGGCCATAGAGCCCTAGCAGCCATTGACAGCACAGGATAAAGTCAGGAACTAATCTGCCCCTAAAATCCCCTTTAGCTGTGCACAACCTCAGAGTGTGCACTGGGGATGCCAATACAATACATCTCAGGCTACACAGCTAAAGGGAAGCCAGAGCTGCCGCTATTTCTTTGCTCTCCATGCTGCAAGTGCTACAGAATAAACACGGTTTGATATTGTGATGGTGCACAGCATGGGATTGCCTACCAGACTGTATGCAGAGAAACTCAGATAACAAAGGGATCCAACATTCCAAAGTTACTCAAAGATATCAAAGGTGGGAGTGAAAAAGGCCTAGTGATGCACATCTTTCCAAGGCTGGAGAGAATACATTTTCACCAGTGAAGCTGGGTGAAATGGAAAACCTGGAATGGATTTCCTAAAAGTCATTAGCTATTTGTTAGCAAATGTTTTCAATTCTCGACCAAATCCATTCCAGGTTTGCTGGATCACCCAGCTTCACTGATAAAAGTGTTTTCCCCCCAGCCTTGGAGAACTTTAATAAATCAGGGTCATTGTGTCTATTCCACACACATAAGCCCTGAGTCCTTGAGAAATGGAGGCCTACGCAGAGATACTTTATCTGACTCTCACCTGTATTATTATTGCATGTTATACCAAGGACAATGACAATATGTAGGTGATTTTAAACAAAATTAATTTTAAAATGACACGCTTTTCCATTAATAAAAAAAAAGAAAGGTTATAGTAGTGATGGTAGGGGAATAAACACTATATACATCACAATATGATATCTTACACTACAGCAACACAATGAAATTTCAGGAAAGTGTTTCAGCATCACAGCAAGTGAGAATTGGAGGACTAAGCAGAGATACGTTTTTGACTCTCACCTGTATTGTATTGACAATATTTTATATTAGAATAATACAGCTGATGTAAAAAAAATGCTTTTCAAAATGAGATTAATTTTTTCATGAACAAAAGAAAGCATTAAAAAAAACACTTGCACCGCCTAATTTTTGGAGTTGGGTAACCAGGCATGGGATGTACAATTGCCTACCTACCAGCATATATGGAATATAACTCTTTAATCACAGTAAATATTTACAGTGCATGAGCACACATTAAAGAATACAACTATTCTTCTTCACAGGCCAAACCATTACCTAAATGTTTACAAACTGTTCCTGTTTCTCTTAATGTAAAAGGGTATAGTAGCGATGGTAATGACTAAACATTATATACATCACATTATGTATTGTATCCTAAATGGTAAGCTGCAGCTTTGTTGAATTATGTACCTGTTGCAGATGAACATTGTGCTAAGCCAGGATATAATATCTTATACTACAGCGACACAATGAAACCTGAGGAAAGTGTTTCAGCATCCCAGCAAGTGTAGAGTACACCACATCAGCATAAATAAAAGTTGCCGAAGTAGCAGGAGGTATAATTGGATTGAGACCTACAATTCTAAGATGGTGCATTATGCTCTAGCTGACACTCAGCCAGATTCATGCACTCTTTCCAAAAGGCCCGAAGAACCATTCATTACCTATTGTGTGCTCTGTGAATGGTAAGACCTGAAAACACAGCTCCCGGGTGACTTCAAATATTGTTTTACTTACACTTCCATGGATGGGTCACACACATGGCAATACTGTTCTGAGGCTTAGTGTCACAGCTACTCATTTATAAATGTTATCACACATCCTGTGCCATTACAAGACGGGAATTATATCCACTGGACACTGCACATAATGTGCCTGGATTGCTCCAGTTTAGAAAAGCCTTCACTAGAGAGATATCTTAGAGTACGGGGCTGCCAGATTTCCTCATTTGTTGCCTTGGCGTCTATAGTGGTGCTTAATGCTTAAATGCAAGAATGTCTCGGATAATTCCAAAGGAGACATAGAATTCTCTCTGCAGCTGTGTCTAACTGCGTTCTTTATGTGGACAATCAATAAAACAGCTGTGGCTGCATTTATAATTGAGTCTGTCCACCAGATTGATTTTGTTATTTCTGTGTTTGCAGTTAAAGCATAGACAGATTCTACTAGCAAATATTCCTGCAGGTTACGTGTTTAGGACTACAATAAAAAGGGTTTAGGGTCCTTAACTTCATAGCTTGTATGGACCAAAAAATGGACAACACCTCTACTACCAAAGTAGGGATACAACAGAAACCCTGCGATTTTTGTTCTCAATACAGCCAATAGAAATTTAACAATAACTTCAGGTATTTGTGAAAGGAGTAATGATATATACTAAGTCAAGAGTTTGGAGACAATAAGATTTGGAAGCTAGAGTTTTTATAGCTTCTATATAGGGATTTTTAGAGAGGGATATGGAGAAATAAAGCCTCTTTGCACTTATACCATTGAAAGAATAGCAAGAGGAATAAGAGGAATCAATAAAAAGACATTAGACATTTGTCCTTACCTTATACCATGCAACATCTGTGCTTGCATTTGGTGTTTTGTAGTCATCAATATCAGGGCATGAGATTACTTTTGTTTTTGTAACTTCTGCCTTCTCCACATACCGTATTCTGCTGTTGTAACAAAGTCCCACCTCTTGTTGTGCCACAGTCAAGGACATAGACACCTTCATGCAATATGTGGAATTTCTGAAAATGGTAAAGAAAAGTGATGTAACATCTGTTTTTACATGTTTTACTACTAAAATAGGTCAATCCTGCAGCTGACAACATTTTTTAAAGGATCTGACAATTTAGAAACATATCATTTGTTAGCCTGACACAATTTAGAAATGCATGATTTCCAAAAAAAAAAAGTTGCACTTTATTGGACATTTCTGCTGAAAATATGTGTAGGCTGTCAGTGCTGACCTTTTCTTCCAAAAATAATGATTGCCTGGCAGCCGTTTTAATCCAATGGCTGTGTAGAAAAAGTTTTGCGGAAGTCGGGGATGAGCTTGATAGTTAGTTCACTAGCATCACACACACACATAGCAAGCAGCATATTTCCAGGCTTTGTCTAAAGAAAAAAAAGTGTTCCGACCATAAAAGGATAAGGGGAAGCATTAGAGCATTAACGTCTAATTTTCTATTCATTTCTAAATAAAGTGGTGAGCATTAGAACCCATCACACTTTTATTGGGGAAGGTGTAAGGACATATGGAAGTTTTTTAAATTGGTTCAATAAACTTTGTAGGCTTATAGAGCCAATACACAAAAATGTTCACAATGGATTCTTATGACTGATATCAACTGTGAGCTTCTGAATCTAGAGGATGCAAAATAAATATGTGATTTAAAATTAGTACGGGATACTAGCATTTTGCATTTTTTTAAACTTGGTGGTGTATTAGTGAGTGATGCTATAACTTCCGTGTGATGTACATGACTAAGGTACAGCACACCGAACTATATTTTATTTTATTAGTGTATCCCTCCCTGCACTCGGTAAACTCTTTTAAACTTTTAAAAACACAAAAGCACCTTTTTTGGGATAAACTGGATATAGCAGCACTTTTATTGATACAATATTAACCTTTTAGTTTCATATACAACAAGAACAGTATATAAATAACTTCCAAGTACAAGTTTTCACATATTTTTTTTAATATATTTGAAGATCCATGAAAGTACTAATCTAATACCCCTTACCAAAGATACTTCTGTTTACCAAAACAGGTCTCCAGCTGCTACCACACCACCTTGGGGATAGTTAGCGGGTATCCTCCACTCGCTCCTCGTCCCAACAAGAACCCGGTATCATGTGGGGCTCCACTCAAAAGGAACTCCATACCCTGATGGGTTCCTAACCCTCTGATTCCTTGTATGCATTTTACAACTCTCAAGGACCTACAAAAAACTTTACCACCCCCTCTACCTTTATAATTGAAGGGAGGGAGGAGGGGTGGGAAAAGTCTTCCTCCAACTGTCCTGTGACTGGCTTGCCACCCACTCTAAGCCCCCCCTTTTTAATGACTGCCCCTTAACCCCCCATAGGCCAGCACCACCCATCACCCCATATCTCAATCTACTGTCTTATCATTTTTGCATGATTGTAAATGTACTTAATCACTTTGTGATTGTAAAGTCTTAATCACTTTGATATTAGGGGATAAGTAAGTGGGGTATATCTCTTAAGGAATATAATTTATATAATTCATCCCACTTCACCCAAGAAATATACACATATATAGCAGAATAAATCATCTCAGGTCAAAGTTTAAATGATTTTAAATGCAATATATTAAAAAATATGTTTCTTAAAAAAGGACTAATAGAACATAAAAGCATATTTCACTTTTATTGCCATCAGTTCTTTAGAGAAAACATGGAAGTCATGAACCTCTTTTTATGCCATCAATTCCTTCCAATAAACATGGAAGTCATTAACCTCCTTTCTCAGTGATACAAACATCCACATACACTTTCACAATGTCTATTTATATTGTGTGCTCTGGTGTTATATAATATGAATAGAGTGTTTTCAGTATGGGTAGCTCTAGTTTGGATTATTTCTATTTTGTGTAGATACGTTCCTGTCTAATGCAACACTATTTGAGCTAAATCCTTGACTAATCTTAACAGTTGAAATAGGTGAACAGTTATATAAAACAAAAAAATATGTACACCCATTGAAATAACTTTTTCACAAAATTTAAATCGGCAAACATTTTTGTCTCTTTATTCAAACAAAGCCTATAGATAAAGGTGATATACACAAATAAAAAATACACTTTTATAATTGTCCTAAAGCTTGAATGTGGAAAAAAAAACACCAATCCCTTTCTAATCATTTATTTAACAAAAATTGTACAGTCTGACATTGATTTTCTGAACATTTCAACCACTTCTTCAGTTACACTAGGTTTGTGGGTCTCCTTCTATGACCGGTCTTTCAAAACACCTGTAACATTTAAACAGGATTGCGATCAGTGCTTTGTCTAGGCCAGTTTGAAAGCATCAACGCAATACTAAAAAGTTACATGACAAACCATAATATTTACATCAACATGCTTTACAGTTGGTATGGCATTTTCCTATAAAAATGCTGCGTTTGGTATGTCTACTGCAAATGTGATCAAACAACTAAATTGTTACCAGCCTGCGGGCAGTTCCTTGGTTTAACAGTTTGCAGCATTTACAGCCTCCTTTTATTCTGATGCACTCGGTACATCTCAGTATCCCCAGCACATGGTGAGCAGCTGGAGCGTAATAAAGAGTATGCCCTGCCCTGCAGTCAATGATCATATCCTGGTCATGACCCTCTCCTGCTACTGGCCGCTAGTCTGATTTAACCATCTTCAGTCTTAGGCACAGGTTGCTGGATCTTCATCTTGTTTCCTACTACTTGCTCAGCGACATTCTGCCTATTTGATTTCTTGAACACTGACCCCAGCCTCACTCTCTGTTGATTAGACCTCCACCTGTTCTGATGATGATTGTTGCCTGCCCCAAACGTGCATCATCTTGATCATGAGTATTGCCTACCGCCTGCCCAATCCTGGTAACCCTTCAATTGCTTTCCCTGCACTGAAGCCTTCTGTTCCCTACTTATTCCTGGTAGGGATAACCTGAAGGCCACAACCTCGTGATCTCCCAGCAGCAAAGTAGTCCTGAAGCCCCTAGGGTTACCACACACACCTTATGGATTTTATGTTTAATTTGCTCAAGTATATCTCCTTCATTTGTAGGTACTGTTTGAATGAAGATATAATGTTTCCCAGTTTACAAATCCACAGTTTTTATGGGGCGTATATATTTTTTTGCATTTTACAATTAAAATAATACAGAGGGGAGGAGGCAGTAAGCATACTTGCCAGGTCAAGTTTTTGTTTTTAAGCTTTTAGTGTTTTGGCTATATTTTAAAAGGATTAGGAAAGTTGTAAAAAAAAAAACATTTGAAGCAAAAAACAGAAAATCAAAAAATGTTTAAAAATAACACAAACATTATTACAACTACAAGTTGGTGTAATAGGATTGATTTGCATGGTTATAGCTAAATTTTATTTATGCCTGAAAAGACCTGCAGAACACCTGGGAGCCGAATAGGAGTTTGACAAGTGCTAGAACTGAAAGACAAAAATACATAAAAAAAAAAAAAAAAAAAAAAAAAAAAAAAAAAAAAAGCTACTCGTGTACAAAACCTAAATTTCAAATTAGCTGTAAAACTTGATTACTTTTTCATTTGGTAGTTCTACCAGTGTAATTTATACTTGAGGTGTATACTGCTTTTTACACCCCTGAAACCATTTAGGATGAATACAAACAGCTACCTTGCATGACAAACATTTAGAAATGCACACTGTTCTAAAGTTTTAAATATATTACCTTCATTTAGCCTATTTTATTGATATTGAGTGTAATTTTTGCAATTCTATAGGAAGCAATGGGCTGTAGTCAGTCTGTCTGTACCTCAGCAGTTTGAGCCTGCCCTAGTAGGGTGCATAAGAGAGGTTTTATTGAACTAGCCAATCAGTAGGTCTGGGGGGCTGGTGATGCATTATAGGGGGGACACTTTTTTAATCTTGTCTGATGTAATTCTGCCCTACTATGAAAGAGTATTTTCATCTAGTCCTTTAGACCTCGGTAAAGGAAAGTGAAATGCCCGTATTTCCCCTCATGGGTGGTATTCCAGAAAAATTTGTCTGCTGAAATCTAGGAGTATCTGGCCTAAAGAAAACTGGAATTGTCCTACACAAAACAGATGTAGTGAATGAGGTTAGAAACTACTTGATCCTTAAATGCCAAGGAGCCATAGAAATGCAAGTGTCCAGCCAGCATAGCCTGTGTTCAGAAAGACGTACATCACAAAGCGCATTGACTTATGTTAATGCGCATCATATTGTGTTGTGGTGTGCTATGATACATAACTTAATAAGTGTCAATTGTGATGTCTGGAAGACCAATAATAATAACATATCACACTCCTATTTGTAAATGACAGATTGTTCTGCGGTACTTGAGCAAGGAATCCGGAACAATGCATTGACCAGATTTTGGTCAAGATGGTGCTATGATTGCAGTACATGGGACCTGTGACTTAAAGGACTGGTTTGTTTTTATTTTATTTTTAAAAAAGAATAAATTAACACTATGTACAGTAAAAAATATTCTGTAATTTACACAGATCTTCCATGGTAAAATCTGGTAATTCCTCAAAAATTCCTGAAAAGTGATCAGAAACCATACATGTTTTGGAGATGTCCTGATCTGCACCTCACCCTTTTTCCCATTGCAGTCTGCAACAAACTATAAGTGATAAATTCCTATTTCAGTTGACCACAGTAATTGAAGCCAATCCGATACTACATACATATACTATGGAAAAAAACAAACCAAAAATTAAATTTCCCTGTTTTGCCTTATTGCCACATAACAGATCTTAGGACATTTGCAATGTATCTGTTGGTAATCCAAAAGTCATGTACCAAAGATCAGTGCCTATACTGCTACATATTTAGAATCCTGATATTGTATGCCACAGTCTATATATATATAAGTTAACAATGATGCTAACCAAACACATTTTAAATCCCATGTGCTCAATGAAAAAGCATACATTTCCCTTGTATAACATTCTCATTATGCTAAAGATACACATTGACATCCCTTGGAGAGACACTAACCTCAAGCTATCATCATTTAAACTTTACATAATTATTGTAAGAATTTCCACCTAGTGAAGACAATCAGCCTATATGCATATTTTAAAAATGTCAAAAATTACAGTGCAGTTTAAAATATAGTAACCTAATGCATGCTTAACAAAAAATTGGTGGCTTATTTCCAAAAAAAAAGCAGACACAGTGCAGAGAAGTATGAACCAGAATAGAGTGTGATTCTTTAGTATGTTTGCGTATTTATTGATATAACTGAAACAATCAACTGATAGCTGGCGGAGGGTTGGGAGATTACTAGGTCTAAGTAGGAGGTTCCACCTATAGGCAGAGAAAGAACAGCAAAGGATAATATCTATGAATAACACATGTTTGTGTAACCAGCCAAGCATGTCATTACAGAGCTGACATGTAAAATAAGAAAATGAAATAACAATTATGGCAATAACACCGAATACATCTAAAATGACAAGCAAGAGAACGAAGACGTACAATTAAGACACTAGGGGTATTAAAACTCAATGTGGCACCTAAGAAGGTTGAGGCTATAGAGAAGAATGAACAAACAACGACAAAGCTAAGAGAAACACAAACAAAAGAAGGACTATGGCTAGAAAGCCTAAACCTTTGCGTAGATCAGACACAGTAACATATTCATTTGAGAATTAATTACTTCAGAATACATGTGGCTATAGAGGTTGGGAATATCTCATTTTACCATGTTTACTACTTATTAAGAATATATAAATACTTTTTTATGTTCATGGTCTGGACATAGGTGGACCAAAAGTAATCCAGCAAAGAAAACCGTAAGCTAGTGAAAGGTCCTGGTCAGCACCAGTATTCACCAGACACCAGTCCCCCAATCATACGCCATAGTCTTCATCTTTAGCAAGCCCACACTCAGCCTCAGGAGACTGGTTGCCTCTACCAGAACACATTTTCCCCCAGGACTTAATGTGCAAGGGATAGTGTCTGGGGATGGGCTGGCAGAGAGCCAGGGGCCCACAGATTAAGCAGTCAAGAACTACCAGGAAAATCCGGAGTACAAAGCCAAAGTCATACATGGGTGATCAGTTCACCAAACGAGGTACAGAGGGATTAGGCACAAGCAGAGTCAGGTTCACAGGCAGAGGTAGGACCAGGCAGCATATAAACGGTGGGTCAGGGAACAGGCAATGGTCAGCAACAGAAATCACACGAGAAACTCTCCAGCACTGCTAAATGCTACAACAGGCACTGGAATCTGAGGACCCAGCAGCCAATGGCTACATGGGATTGATCAGGAACCATTTTGCTAATCAGCTGAAGCATAGCTCCAAATTCCTTTTAGCTGTGCAGTCTTAGTGCAGGGGATGTCGAGAGGGGAAAACACAGCTAAAGGGAAACAAGGATGCTGCAAGCCGCAGATCACTAATTGCTAGAACTCTGCTGCAAGCTCTGCCGCCGGAGGGAATAGGTCGGGCACACTCTACTGCGGTAGGACACACCCCGGTATTGTCAGCTAGAAGAGCGTCTCCTAACAGATTCTTTCCCTGACCTCCTTCTGAAAAAGCTAGTTGCCCGGAATTTATACTGAAAGACCACGAACAAATAACTATCATATATTGTTTTCTCTACTGTGTCACATTTTTCTTTACAGCACAGTTTTGGATATTCTTTAAGATTAGTAAAGCAAAAACATGGGAGGCAGGAAAACATATTGCCTTCTGCCATTTACAAGATGCATGAAGGTACAACATGCACTGAACAACTATAAAAGTAAATTCTGTAAACATACACTTAACTTTCAACATACTCAAAATAGATCAGCTGTCATCTTGTTTTCATCTTTTCATCTTCATCTAAGTTTAAACATATATGCCTAAATCCATTGATGGACGACACATCAGTTTTAGTTTTCTGATGTCTCCTTCTTTTAGGATGTCATTTATTGGATGTTAAGAAACAACAAAGTGCCAAGATGGACTAACATACCATGGATAATCTAACAAACCATACTTATGCATGCCCTTAGTTCGAAGTCTGATTTTACACTATATATAATTGTTGTTTATCAGAAAGCAATAATGATCACTGAAAGGAATGCATAAAACATTTGTACATTTTCTTTCCTTGGTCAGGACCTAAAAAATACATTTAAAAATATATTTCATCGTTCTATACATGTATGAAATATTCTATAAAATATTGGCATATGTTAGCCAACAGATGGAACTGTTTTTTCCTTTTCACATTTGCCCCTATTTATAGTCTGTTAAAAAAAAGGTTGTTCATTTAAAAAAAAATATTTACATAAATGAATGGCAGAGACTAATGACACTATCAAATGGTTTTGTCTGAAATTTCAGTCTGACAAGTTGGTGCCTCATTGCAGTCTCCTACGTGATGTGTTGTCATTTTACATAACCCATAGTGTTATAGAAATCCTATTCTTGGAATTAGTTTGCCCCAGCGTCATTGCACATCAATCTGCTCATGTGTTGCCCCATGTACAATTATAAAAATGAGTATATATATTGGTGAAGAAGAAGAACCTAGGTAGTGACATATTGAATCTTTAATACCAGAAATAGCTAAATAACATTTTTGAAGAGTGGTATAAGACATGATTTTAGGAAAAGCTATATTGCATTGGAACATTCAGTTTGAAATAAGTATACAGATAATGATTATTCACTTGTTTCTTAATTTTCCTGCTGATTAATAATTGAGACATTCAGTTTCAATGTCTCCATTCGAGCTGCTAAGCTTTGTGAACAACCACCTTTTTATAGGAATGCAGCTAAAAATGGCCTAAATAGTAAGTAAAAAGAAGTAAAATAATCCATCTACTGTCTATAAATAAATATACAAGATATTTACGTTCAGTAATCCAGTTGTCTGACTAAAATTAAAATGTAACATCTAGTGCTACTAGCAAAAGCTTGGTTTTCAGCATCCCAACTGTAAAATGGAAGGTAGCATGGTACTTTACTAATGAGTTCATGGAGGTTAAGCCAAATGACTCACTAGAGATATTTCAGAACAAACTGGATCAATCATAATTTATCGAGTAATTTTACCATGAACCTACTATCTCTATATGATGTCTCCTTCTTCTCCCTTCAATACCAGAGACAACAATCTAACACTGGGGCAGACCCTGGATTCCATACCTTTAATCCCCTCTTTTTCTTGCCCTGTTATCCCCTCCCTTGTTGCCTCCTTTCTCCGGATCTCTTTCTAACAATAAAATATTGCAGTTTTCTTTTCCTCTTTTGAACTTCCTATTGTGAATACATTCGCAGGATTTTAAATGGGACAATCAGCAGCCTACTACATAGGGTTGTACATTTTGTTTCATGTACCCATTTTATCATATTTGTCTATCTGAACTTCATTGTTTATTTCATGTCCTTTGCTTATTTCTCTGTTCTATTCTATTCTAAAATAAAATAAAAAAAATATAAATAGAATACATTTAAAATGAATGCTAACAATCCTTTTAGCATTCTTTCACAAAAACACATTTCAAACCCCAACTAGCTAGACCTGTTGCTACCTTGTCACGTTGAAACAAAAATACACAAGTACACTAATATGGTAAGCAAGTCATTTGCAAATAATTACTGACCTTCAGAAAAGAAACAACCGCACGTGGTGCTGCAAGCAAACTATAAATAAGTTAAGCACTTCTAATATTTCAAATATTGTGTCCATAAAAAAACCCCAAATGAACGATGGGAGATTGGCTCAAATGTGGCGACTTTAATGTCAAAACTTTGACTTCAATCAGCAAGTGCTGGCTTGAGTTGCTGAAGCAGTAGATTGGAATAAGTGGAACTGAATTCCAATGAGCTCGTCTGTGTCCAAATGAGTTGGACATAATATAGCTCACACTGTTTACTTGAGGAATACGATAAGTGCTCAGGATTTCTAAGTGCTTTGTGATTTAATGACTGCCAACATGACTTACAACATATTGCGGAGCAGGTGTTTCCTTTTAATAATTGTAAAAGACAGAAAGAAATCAAAGGAGAAATTGCATTTTAATGACTCTGACACTTCATCACAATTGTGTGAATTTACACATCCTGGCCACTCCAGCTAAAACTAGAAGGATGAGAGAAGAAAGGGGGAAAACTCTCATTATCTTTCTTCTGTTCTACAAGAAACTGTATATAACTATCACATTTGGTTGAAAAAAAAAAGCAAAGGCAAATTCCACAAAGAAAGAAATGTGTCCTTTTATATATAATTACAAGAACTAAAGCAGTTCGACGCCCACAGAAAAGTAAAACTATCAAATCCATAATGACAACATTGTTTTGTTTTTGAGCCTAAAATTGCTCAAAAGAATGAGTTACTTCCAAAGTTGCGTATTTTACTTTCCCACTTCTGTCTAGTGCAATAATGTATTCAATCTACATTTATTGTTGTAGATATGATCACTTTTTTTTTAATGTCTCTAAGGGATTACAAGCAAATAATGGTAAATTACTATATGTAAAACAATGCATTACAATTTGTCTGGTAGGCTTCCCCAGCTCCAGCTCCAAGTTCTATACTCGTATGTTCCCAATCCAGAAAGATATCCTCAACTAGATCACAAAGCCATTTCACCAGGTACCACTATAGTGATCCAGGCATTTGGTGCTCCTAATTTTCCATTAAAACTTTGCTTAAAAAAAAATCTAAATTCAATCACTAAAATGTCATATAAGCTTTATTACTTGATCTGTATCTAGTAAACGACACTCGTAAGTTGATGATGTGGCTACTGTGGCCCTGCCTCTATGGTAATGGTAAGTCAGTACTGAGTAAATTTCGGCTGCAGGGAGACCACAGGCAGTCCTTTGAACTCTAGGGGAGGAATATCACAACCAGAAGTGACGTTTTTAAGGTGTCTGCTTCAAAGGCTGGAATGACTAGCATTATCCTATTTAGAGACAACCAACAATGATGCAGTACAACTTATAACTCTCAAAATGTACGTAAAGGGCAAGAAAAAGTTAATGAATTCAGATTGTAATATGTTAGATAAGCTTTTAGCTTTAAGGCATACATTGCAAACCAGGTTTTGTATTGCCACTTGTGAAGTCACAGGAACATTGAAGGATGACCCATTGGGCAGTGAAGTATTTTATTTACCCTTTCCAGGCACAAAAACATCTTTTCTGCACATGCTACTTTCTAAAAAGCATGCAAACAACCTACGTAATTCAGTTTAACTGAAAAAAAAAATGTATCCTTTGTAGAACATTCACAACTTGCATTTTATTATACTCTGAGCTATAAATCCAAACAGATTTACTGTGCATTAAGAAATCTTTTCTAGAGATTGATCAGTGACTGACTTGCTCACGTCTCAGTAGAACCACTATGTCAAATCTAAGCTTATGTTGTGGATACGAGGGTGAAGGCTTACATTAGAAAAGAAGGATTATTATTCATAAAACGCTCTGCCAGCCTCTTATTTTCATATGATGAAAATGGTCAGATTTGTATTATAAAACACAAGAGCTCTTTCATTTTTATGTTTTCGTATGCTTGAGTTGAGGGTTAGCCCAAGCATCAGAGGGCTGATAAAGTCTATTACAAAACACAGGCATTTTCTACATATAATAACACCTGAGTGAGAACAACAATCACCTTCTGATTATGTGCTAAAGAACTATTTACAGAGACTTTACTAGCTTATATCTGGTCAATCTACCAAAGCAGCTGCATGCCATATGGAGATGTTATGTAAAGGCCAAAGGTGCGGACTTAAATTATGTCACATGTGACTACTAAATGCAACCTGTGCTGATATATGTATGCTTCCATTGATAATCTTCTTTTAAAAATTCTACCAGCTTGGCTGTTTATAGATTTTTTACTTACTAGATCCCAAATGCAAAACGGAGAACCAGGTCAATGATAGGCAGGCAATTAGCATGCCCAGAAATGGGTCTTCACTGTAGAGCTTTTGTTTCCTTTTTCCAAATAGAATAGGAAACAAAGAAAAATATATTCACCACTGGCATTGTTCATATCAATCATTAACTAAAGACACTAACCCATCAAGTTTCATCTCCCCTTTTCTGAAATGCTGGTGTAAGCAACAAGAGCATTCGCTACAGAAAATACCTACATGCTTATTTGCTCATTAAAGCAGCACCAAACTTAAATCCTGCTATACTTACTTGTCCCTGCTCCATTGCAGGGTGCCGCCATCTTCTTCCTTCTCTTCCTCCTTGCGATCTTTGACCATCTTGATTGGCTGGGCTAAGATGATGTAACTACTGTCCACTTGTTCATTAGGTTGGGATTACTGTGTACGCTGGCAGCCAAAGCTTTTTTGACAGATCCACAGCGCAATCAGGCCGGGAAGAAGGATCACTTTGAAAGGGACATCGCCCGTGTCTTTCTGTAATAATGACTTGCCTGATCGAACATTGTAAAAGTAACTTGGAAATGGGATCTTCAGTTCCACTTTAAGAAGGAAGGAATTGTGAGCAGGCAGGATTATTATAGAAGATGGGCAGATGGGAGCTTTTTCATTCTGGCATGGACAATTAATATAGCTGAAGACCTTGTACACAGAAGAACACTGAGTGAAGATGTCTGAGCCAATGGCGAAAAAGGAGTATTTTTGCGACAGGCAGGTAAGGTAAGCAATATAGAACCCACCCATTTGCAGTTTTTTACTATTTATGTTTAGTTCCACTTTATTATAAACCCACGTGCGCTGTCTATGTCTATTTTCTGAGTAGACAGGCAAAAACCCAATACAAAAATGCATCCTAACATACAACAGATCATAATGTATTTAGAAATTCATTTGTGAAATACCTTAAAATAGACCTATAATTACATAAAATCTGGCTGGCTAACAGTAATTAACTGTCATAGTTCAGTGGGTCAAATAAAAACATACAAAAGTGTACCTTTACCATAACATAATTTCTGATTAGAAGTAAACTTAAGCAGTGCTTAGCTATAATCCATTCTTTCATTCCTTCATCAATCTCAGGCAGCTCCTACCCACATCTGACTATTGGAATACATTGAATATGTCATCAGGGGTGGAATTTTAAGAACAGAGAGAATGGTTCAACAAAAACACTGTGCTATTAACTGTGCCAGAACAGCTGCAGAAAGTTTGCTGTCAGCAGTGACATACCTAGGTGGTATAGGGGCATACCTCCAAATTTTAGGAAGAAGAAGTCTAAACCTACTCGCAGTACACACTGAATACATATAGTTCTTAACCAGTTGCTGACATTAGGCATGCTATATCTGCCCCAAAATTTAACTCAAAGAACACAGGTTATATGTAGCACATCCAACTAGTCTTTACTGCTTTTCGCTCCAACTCAAATCCTAGTAAAGTAGTATCCTAGTAAACCTGAATAACCTGCCTAGCATACATACATCCCAAGCTAAACATTTGCCCTTGCTAATGTACCTATTCCTAAAATGTTTGGAAGGCATTATTGATTTTTTCGTTTCTTTCCTCAAGTCTAAACCCCCAAAAGAATTTAAAGAACCTAAATGATACAGTGGCACTAAAACGTTCAAATTGTTTATCATACACAAAGTGCGCATTTCTCTTTTCTTTTCTCATTATCCCTTTTCCCCTTGTCCTATGAAATTGACAGATTTAGAAGGATTAAACTTGAAATTGTTGAAATATTGAAAGTTGAAATATACTAATATGACATTGTTGTAGACATGCTGCCCATGCTTGTTTTAGACTTTTCTTACATTAGGAAAAATTTAGACCAAAGTCCAAAATTGGTATACAAATTTATTATTTTTCTTCAAAAAATGTAATGTGCCAAAAGGCATCAGTTTCTGTTCAAGTAGTTTCTGCTATTTTGCTACAGAATATATAAACATCGACCTGTTGTTAATGTACTCTTCGTGGATTTTACTACCTCTCTACATCCCGAAGAAGCCGTTTGCCAAACATATTGAGAAGAGGGTCTCAGTCCTCCACTGTGACATTGATTATATATTACATGCTGAATGAAACTACTGAAATAATATTGGTGGTAGGGGCCTTGGAAACCTATCCGGAGGCAAATGTGCGCAGTAAATGTTTTCACCATTATGTGAAGATATAAATAATTGAAATTCAGTTTTAGAAACTTATTGGCCATTTATTTTATTTTGTATTTAAAATGCATATGAATACAGCCACCGTTTCTAAAAATTTGTATCACAATTTCTAAATATTTACAATGAAATACTTTTAAATTATCATTTACATATTCTCTTTTTTTTAGTTTGCTATAGAGGGATGTGTTATCTTCATACTAAGATTGTTTAGTTTATTTTGCTATTTATCTTCTCCCTTTAAATAAATTAAATACTTTAAATTAAAGAATTACATAAAAATATACAGAAAATATATATTACATTTTGTTATGTTTAAATAATTTTAAACATATTTTGCACTAAATTATAACCTAAGGGTAAGTTCTATGTTTTTTAATGCCCTTTGCTAACATATAATTGATCCATTGTGGAATAAGATCCCATTTTACCAATTACCGAGGCAGAAGATGCGCTGGGCTATTATCTCTTTGCAAAAATGATGAACTGTAATAAATTCAATAAAAACCTTAAAAACATCCAATATAAAACAAACATTTCAGTATTTTCTTCTGGTTCAATGATTTTTTAGCTTCCACTAATATTACTATTTTAATGATAACATTTGTTTTTTTATACTATTATGTTCTAACATTGTAGCATAAAGATTTAGGGTAAAATATGTACACATTATTGTGTGACATATCATTGCGATTGATGAAGCAAGGGGAAGTGTTACACGGCAAGAGTGTAGCAATGGATAACTTAATACAACATTTAATTTAGAAGCAAAAGTTTGCAGGTGGACTGAATTAATCCAATATGTTAAAGTGCAGAAGCAAAAAAATAGGATGCATTTAAAGGCGTTGGATACAACATGTAGACTATGTGTATGATATAAGGTATAGGTATGATGTTATGGAAAACAGATTACACTTGTGAGTTATATATGAAATTAGTAAGTAAATCACAGATTTATACTCTTACCTTAAGACGCAGGTGTAGAATCCACTGTCTTGTACCTCAGCTGAATGGATCCACAGTGAGTCATCATCTTTGCTCATTCTAGCCACTGAAAACAAAATGGGTTCTTCTAAGTCTCCTTTGGTTTTGTACCACATAAGCCTGAGTCCTGCACTCTGAGCCATTGTGTAATTAGTCCTGATATAACTGTAAAAGAGGGCACATTTTACTCGGACAGGTTCTCCAGCCAGCGACATGTAGGTGTTGAGATCCACTGACCAGTCAATGCAGCCGTCAGCTGAAAGAAGAGGAGAAGAAATTTTTAATGACAAACAAATATAAACCTGTCATTTAATTTATTTTGATTAATTTTGCTGTAGAATGATAACTTAACTGTGAATTTGACTTGCAAAAATGTCTTAAAGTAGGTATTAAACCTAGGTAAATCACGTCATGGCATATATTTATACCACAGTTCTTATCCATTATTAAAGATCAGATTGATGATGTGCAAGCACAAAAGGAGAGAAGGCTGGTAGCGTTACTTTGACTGGTCAATTCAGATTTTGTTTTTATCACTGAACCCTCTTCTTCAGTGTTAGAAAGTGTTGTGGGGGTTTTCAGTTAAAGTGGTGCACAGGAATATACTCTTGACTCATCCCTGCCTATTTTGGATCCATGACAATCCCTGGGATGGGGTCATTTTGAAAAAAAACATAGGAATGGGTCAGATGGGTGTTGATTCTGTCCTGGTGCACACCTTCACTGTGTTCCTTTTTCCAGCTACTTTCTGTCGACATGCATGCACTCTGATGTACGTTTTATAGGTATAGGTTTTTTTTATCGGGTTCCTGATGCAGATGAATAGGAATGAGTGAAATTGGCCAATTCTGACCTGAATAACAATGACTTAAAATTGACTTACAGCTTTGACCCAAATTGTATTGAATTCTATAGCTGATTACATTATGAATGAATCGCAAAATCTTGAATATAGAACTGTCAACAAAACTACTGTGGGGGTGGGGGGGGTGAAGGGGCCATGAGAACATGGCCAAAAAGTTTTCAAAAAAGCATGTAGTTTTTCTCTAAATAAAGGTAAACTGTAGAAAAAAACACAAAGCTGCATAGTCATGTTGTAGTTTATTTGCATCTCAGTTTGCGTCATAAGCATCCCAAAGCATAGATCAACAATCAAAGTCAATCAGCAACATTTAATTAAATGTGTTTTTTTGTTTTTTTTTTACAATTTAGACTTTAGAAAAGCTTGCATAGTATTAGAGGTTGATGGTAGTTGCGGCCAATAAAAAAAACATGTGTAACAAGGTAATACGGTAATCATTAACATAACATGCTTGGAATGCCTTACAGCTAGAGTGTAATTCTTTGTGAGATTAAATAAAAACAAAAAAAGTTAAAATCTCCTCAAAGTGGAGGCGTGAAGTCCTTTCTCAAAATGGAACAAGACTGGCTAAGAATAGGTGAAATACTGAGAGTGTGTCCCCTCTCATGTACCCTACCTAAACCAGGTCCCTTAGAACTTAGAAGCCTGAATAGGAGGAAAGAAGTAAACATGTGGCCCCTCACCCTCCCCAAGTTATGTTTGCTGAATGAGTAATTGACAGATTCTACAAACCCAGCTAAAGCTGTTTTTATATAGATTAATCGAGGGAATTTTTTAACTGCAATTGTACTTGTTGAGTATATGTGTTATTTAACTTTATTAAAATACTCCCCTTTTTTATGGTGTTGTGGTAATATTTCTAGCTCCTATTCTTAATTATTGCAATTGTTAATTATTGCAATTGTCAAGTAACAATTATTGTTATTGTTACTTGATACCAATATACTCTTTCCCCAGGGTAATTGGGCAGATCTCATGCAGCCTCCTTATCAGGCTTACTTACTAATTCTGAAATACTGGCTTTCTTTTACATATACTACAGTGGAAGAACAATGCTATATAAAACAGTACAGTATAATAAAAACATATACCAAATGCATCTAAACCAGTGTGTCCTTGATCATCAAGATCATATGGCAAGTCAACTGGCTATTAAACCCCGCCATCATAAAGAAACTGCTTAACAAGTTGGCTGTCAGCTAGCATAAAATACAATTCATAGCCTGAGTTCACTTTATAACCTGAGGATCTGCATGGTTTATATTCAGCAATTTAAAGAAATGAATTAATGAACAGAGTTGGCCAGAAAGTACTTAATCCATTAGGAAATTACTGGCTCATCACAGCACACATTTTAGATGCTTTGTGATAAAGTTCCTCAACTAAGACAGAAGGACATGTTCACCACAATGCAGACCATCAGCGGAGAAATTTAGAAGCATCTATGAGAAGAAAAATAATACATCTAGGTTGTATATTAGTTGTATCTAGGGTGTAACTGCTCTGTTTATTTTACAAATTAGAAATGTTCCAAAGCTATGTTAAATGAATGAGCTTCACTTATCAAAAGTCACCTAGATCTTACCTACACTAAATGATAGTAAAGTTCAACTACAAGCAAAAATTGCTGGTTTTTATAGTAATGTATTAAGAAATGAATATTTTATCACATATTTTACATTTACAAAATGTTCTTAATCTGCCTATTGTGCTGTTAGAAGGGGAGCATAGATGGTCTCTCATAAATATACTGCTGGAAGTAACTGTCCAATCAGCAGTTTGGTTTAGATGAGTAAATTGCTTGAATACAGTTGTAAAAAGTAAAGTCATTGACTTGGTTGTGAACGGCCAGGCGTTCAATAAGTATCACATATATGTATTTCAATAATTTCTTGGATTGTGTGATTTCTAGGAAATGGTTAGAAACCCTGTTAGGTCTCATCTGTTGTATTTACCCCTTACTCGGTAGATTCACCCTCTATTTCTCCTTGGGACAACCTAGCAAAAGTGATTGGAAGAGTAATAATAGAATTTCAGTAATTTAGTCATTCATTTTTTTTACCTCCTACCCAAGACTAGAAAGTCTGATTCTGCAATTACCATGCCAGCATACAAATGGCACTGAACAAAAAAAAACATCTATTATATATAGCCAAAATTTCTTTGAGTAATAAAAAGTTATACTCTTTGCCAGGTTATTTAAAGATTACTTATGCTGAGATATTTTGTACACCACTATTGCTGACCTGATTCAAAAAAATATACACCCTACCTCATCTACTTTTTATTTTCCAAATCACCAATTGCAGAATGAGTAAGTGTTAGGTGCTCAGCTAGTTGCCACACAGCAAGACGTTTATTTCAGATGTGTGACTGAACCTACAGAAACCAAAATATTATATTTATATCCAAGCAAAAAAAATATTAGAATAGGTTTATTAATGGTATCTTCCATATATTCTTAGAATTTGTCCAGCTTAAGCAGTCTTTGAACTAATTGGGTAAATTCCCTTCATTTCCTGTCCAGGGATACAACAGGAAATTAGAGAATATCTATAAAATTACCAGCTGACCCTGACGCTGGTGTCCCCATTGAAAGACATTCCCGTTTACCCCTTGATGTGGGGACAATTTGGACTTCTATACTCATTTATACTTAATCTTTTAAGGAACACAGTTCTCAATAATGTTGAGAATGAATAGAACTTGGGCCTACTTTCTTATAAAAAAGCAGGAATTCGGGAGCTATCGCTTCTATAAGAAAACAGACATTTTTTGTCAAAGTTACCACCTTTGTTAGTTTTGTTTTTACCTTTTTTATTCTTTTAACCACTACCTGTGTCCTCATTAGATATTAATCACAACAATACTGAGCGTCAGGACAGTATCAGTATCAGTAATGTTCATCTACTTTTTGTCCCAACTATAACAAAACTATGAAGACTTCTTCTGCCCCAGGGTCCTTTGGGCCAGAATTTCACGGCTGCAGTTTTAAATTCGCAATTATTTTTGCTATACACACTTGGCCAAATGATTTCCCTTTTACACAAATGTACTGTAATCTGATTTTTTTATATGTTACATCTGTTTCTTTATTCCCAGGCCAGGACAAACTTGAATGATTTGCCAATCCAAAATAAGAGCTTCCGTAGACTCCTACAGCTTGCCACTGGAATAATCCTTAAAGAACTAATAATTTCCTTCATCATCATCCAAAATACAAAAAGCAACAGTGCCAAAAAACTGGCAAACACATCATGGATAATTATGATTGATGGTGTCCACTGCAAACTGCATTCAAATTCAATATTTACAAATTATCCAATAGACTGGAAAGCACAAATATTTTTACCTACAATACAAGCTAGTTAAATCTGGTTGTGAGTGCAAATAAAGTCACAATATAAATAGCAAAGCAACATAATAAAGACAATATTTGTCTTCTGCCTGACAGCAGTATGCCATGATTAGCATATACACATAATATCCCGAGGAAAGAAAAGGGCATGAGCCATAATGATATTAGTATAAGCAGCTGGCACACAATTAATATTATTTTTCGACCATAAAAATACATGGCATATTGTTGCTGCTACATCATTTTTTTTTGGTGTTGCACAGCACAAGCAGCGTACATCAGGCCTAATGACCAAAAAAAGCGAAAACAAAAACTGTCATGTTCAATTAATCAACATGTGAACAAGATATATTGTCAACTGCAATACATGATATCTTTGGCATACATATCTAGTAATAGGTCATGACTAAGGTAGCTCTGATGTCCTAGTCCTCAAAGATTGCCCCAGCCAACCTCTTAAACCACTAATAATAAAAAACATACAAGTGTTTGGAACAAATTGGCTCAGACAGCCGTTTATTAACAAAATATTTTAATTCAATTTTATTAACATAAATATATAAGCAAACATCCATCAACATAATAATACCTTAAGAGTAACTAAACACCAGATGTACTAATTGGCTGCAGATCCAAGAAGGCCCCCCATCAAAACTCACATACCACCTGAGTCACATGGTTGAATACTTTTGGCCCCCACATGCCCCCCTTTTGCTTCGGGTGCCGAAATCGCTTCCATCTTAAACCAGCTGTTAACCATCAATACTGTAACCCCCATGATTGCTAGGGTTAAGGAGGCAGGGCTTAGGGGGCTTAGAGTTAATCAAATGTCCATACTGCAAATGATAACCAATCAAAACTTCAAAATGAAATAACTTAACTGGTAACATTAATAACTTTTCCATCATCAGAAAATAAGTTAGACAGACACTAAAAATACCTTGTGTATGTATCTATCATCCTGCTTAGATTGGCATATACTGCTTTAATGGGTATTACAGATATAATATAATGGTAAAACATTATGGGAATGTTTGCACAAAAAGAAAGTGTAGCAAAAGGGGATTGAACATTAACATTAAAAAAGTGATGAAAGTATGAAAAAAGTCTCCTGTTCATTTATTATTGAATTTAGTTTAACACAGAAAAATGAAATTATTCTGGATAACTACCAGCTACAATAGTTTCGATGGAGGATAAAACATTGGATGAAAGACAGGTCTTGTCCAATTGGTATGCTGATATTTATAGGATATGTTCAATTTCAAAAGGAGATTAGTTCCTTGTGGTATTGATGCCTTGTTACCTACAGAAGGAACTGAGGAACTGTGCTCCAAAAAGGTGAAAGAAAAAAATAAAAAAGGCCAAAGGACTAGTCGCCTAAAGGTTTACTGCTCCTGAACTTTTCCCCCTACATGGATTTACTATAGCTTGTTTCATGTTGTTTCTTGTAAATGTACACTTTCACTTACCTTATGGCATAGATGCCAACTGGTTGACTGACAACTTGCTGGACAATATTCAAGAAACTGCAGAAGTATTGAAAGCACAGATTTACATACTAAATGAAGCAGAAGTAGGTAGATCCTTGCACTACAGGTCCTAGGGTACAGCTTTCTCTTCTGCAAGGAGAACAGTGACCAGCACAGTATCAAAATATCACTGCAAATATTGTGAGACTAGCAGTTAGAATTGCCCTGGATTTCACAGGAGAGTCCAGACAGTCACACTTTAGAAACGGTGCTGTTTTTTTGAAGTAAGCCAGGTAGTAAGACAGACTTTTAGTTATTTTGCTTAAGCACAACTAACATCTCTGTTTCTTATTGGATAGCAAAGTCGATTATTTAAAACTAAAGGATAACTTTACTTTGAGGTAATATTTAGGGTTTTTTTATTTTGTTTTTGATAAAATAAAATTTCTAGTTTACAAGCTATAGCTGACTTTCCTTTGCCTCAGTATTTGATGACAACACATTAACAAGCAACTTAGGTTGGCCAACAGTAAATTTCTAGCTTCAACTATTGTCAGTTTCAGTAATATCTGTATTCAGTTGTCATTGGCTACCAGGCACTATATGATCTTTATACAGTCAAAAAATCAGCACTTTTCTATTGAGAAGGAGGTATTACAATTTTTTATGGTTTGCATTCACTTCCTGTTCCCAAACAACTAGATAGGTGTGATTGGGGGAAGCTTCTGTTTCACTGTTTGCTACCATCACTGAAAAGGTGTTTCCCCCAAATTTCTGTCCTAGTAACTATGTTGATCTGGACCCCTCATAATGAATCAAAACAGAAATAAAAATCTAATAAAGGATCCACCTCTTCCTTCCATTCAAAATTAGAAAAACACGCCAGGTTTTACTCTAGGTTTTCAAACACAACTTCTCTGCTTTTGCAACGACTGATAGACTTATCTAAATAGCACTGAGTTTAAGGGCATATTTTATCAACATTGTCTAAAAAAACAGACTTGGTTCCGTGAGAAGTTCAGATTCTGTTTTTTTAAGCCAAGTGCATATTCTATACTACAAACACTTTGTAAGATAAAAGGGCTGAACAAGAAATGTTACTTTTTTTTTCTTACTTGTTTTCTTTGACCTTGATTGGGGAAGGTTGATTTATAATTCATATGTCCTTTAGGCTACAGGAAGGTAAAGATCTCTGATAAAAAAGACTCTGTATCCTGATCTCATTCATCAACCTTTATAACGACCTTGGGGGCCAAGGAAGCATGAATTTTTTGTTAAAATTTCTAACAAAAATAAATAAAGCTGTGTCAAACAATAATCAAAATTTACAATCAAGAGAGCATGTTTGTCCATTTTTACGTTGATTTTCCAGACACCAATTAATAAATGGATAGCTGGTGATGATAATGTTACGATGACAGAGCCCAATACAATGTAATCCTAAGTAAGAATGTCCTGAGGCATCCCTATGGCAATTAGCTGTTTGGATGACACTTGCTCATATATAAGTCTATGCTTAAGAAAAATAGAATTTTTAGTCTGCTAGATGTATGACATATACCATGTACTAAATAATTGTCTGTACAACTCTAATTTTTCACTAGAAAACATGCCATTTGTATTTAAAAGAAAAAGGGGAACTCATTTCAATGTTTTAAACATACAAAAGACTTCAAAGTCTTTTTTTCATATTCCTTTCTCTCTATAAATTCCGGGTAAAACCCTGTTCCTTTGTATAATTAGCAATTATATATGTAAACGAGGGTAATTAAATTTGCCTATTACATATGCAACGTTTGCTCGCTTCTTTGCTGTTTAGTTGTTTTGTTTAGTGATTCTTCTCACCGTCCATTGAAAACAACACACATCTTGGTCAAGGGTTTAAAGTGATTGGGGTTAAGCAGCAGCTTATATTTGTTTTATTTGAGCTCCAACATTTGTAAACAATTGCTTGGACCCAGGACTTAAATTGTGACCACTAAATACTACTACTAAGGAGGCATTATGACATTGTTATTATACTTATATTTTTTTTAATTAATCAAGTAATTAGTATAGGTCACTGGAAACCTCCCCATGCACAGGAAAGCCGGGTCATGGCTATTGCTGTACTTATAATGATCTCATCTCAATATCAAGGTTGGGAGTATTGTTAACATAAAATTGCACTGATGTAATTCAACTCTAAAAGGCAAAACTGAACATGCAAGGGTGATGGGATCATCAAAGTTAGTTGATAAAACAGTATAGCTTCCATGTTCCAGCATTGATATAGAAGCATGTTTATGTTCATAAACAGGCATTTATGTATTTCAGCTAGTAATAGGAAATATATAATACAATAGTGTAAATACTTTTGTGGCTATATCTGCCACTGAAGTGGAGACAATAACATATGAAAAATGTTGAACAACATGAATTCTTTTTTACTTTGTAAACAATCGTAAATACCTCTAGCCCATCCTATTCATTCACTGTCACACTTTTCCACCTCTTCCTTATCACCGATATGTCCTAGTCTCACTCTCTTTGCATAGCACACTCTACTATGTATCTTTAGCATATATGCACACATAGACGTGATGCACCACAGATGACAAAGTGCACTTGTAGTTGAATAGCCTTAGTGCTGATACACCTTGTTTGCTTGTACTAATTACATCCCTGAGGAAGTGGACCTTGTCTGTGAAACGTGTCGGATGATCCCTAAATATGTAATGTGTACAATGTACTCAGCAGCCTATGTATGTTACAATGTTATTTAAACTTCTCCTGAATTGCTATATGGGGAGAGGCATATATAAACTTCTTTTAAAGTGATGTAAATAAAATGCAATAATTTTATAGGATCTAACTGCCGTTAAAGTCCCATATTTTGATATTTTTGGATACCATATTTGAACCCTTTTAGGGATGGTGGCAGTTTCAAGTAAAATTGAAATCAGGCTAAATAATACATAGAATATATATGCACACCATCACAAAAAACTCCATGTACTTAAGCAATACACAATGCACAACAGGTAATACACACATGTTCTTTTAATACATGCGGCTACCTGTCATTCAATGCATATTTACTGTATGCATATTTACTTTCCCCTGATAAGTAAATCACCTTTTGTTGAACTAAATTGTGCCATAACCTTAAAGCTGTGACAGGAAACTGCAAATCTGTTGCCTAACCTAGTAAAAAGAACATGAAACACTGAACAGATGCCTGACTCCACTTAAGATGTGCCTTTTATATTATTTGCTCATAAAACAATAAGCTTACATTTTTATATTTTTTATCAGGAACTGTGTTTCTAAACATAGTGTTCGTAAATCTACTTTCAATACTTTTGAACAGTACACACAGTTTCAAGACATTTTTCTGGTAGGAAATACAGAGACACAACATTCCAATTCTGAACATGACCAAAGCCAGGTATTGTGGAATAGGAATGTGTAGTTTCTGATCAGCTGGTGAAATTGTTTAAAAGACCTTCAGCCTAAAAACAATCCATTGAATATTTCTTAACAAAAGGACACAAATATTATCTTGAGATGTGTTAAACAGGTGTCAACAGGTTTCCACTACACATAGCTAATTCTGTCATCATTTGACTTATGCAGCCAATATAAAAGGTTGAAAAGAGCTTTAAAAGGTTAACCAAAACCATTTCAAGTTATGATGCATTTGAATATTTCATAGTGTTTTAATGGCTTCTTCTGTCACATTAATGTTCATAAAACCATTACCATTTGAGCAGTATTACTTTCTACACAATCTACATTATCAAATTTAGGCATTACAGTGGCTTTATTTTGCCAGTAAAAAAAAAAAAATACAAGGCAAGAGCACAAAAAAGGGTTTGCAGTGGACAATTTCAACAGATTATGTAGGCGATTGGCTGTATGATGTGTGACCAAAGATCAGTTTGGGGCATAATAATTATGTTGTCAGTTGGACTGGTTGTGGAACATTTTGCTCATTCACAATTAGCCTGAGATAATATGATTTTGCATTTTTGGAAAGATGCATGCAAACTGAGAATGAAAGAACAGGTTGGAATGGATAATTTGTCAACATCTTGCCGTTTGTGATGGCAGGAATAGCCAAACACTACTCTAAATTATATGGAGAAAGTTGTACAAATGGTTGACCAGTCAACTTCTTCGTTACTTGAAAGCACCCTGTAAGCATCAGTATCACATTGACCATTTATTGTACTCGAGGAATAAAACATCAGATGGTTGCACAAATAGCACACTGAGCTTAAATTGTAATGCAACTATTTTAGTCCAATCAGGTCTGCAGTCAGTAAATATCAAGAAAAAGCAGTACTGATTACCTGTAGATACAAAGCTATATGTGCTAGTAGTATATGACCACTCTTACCAAGCTTGTTTAGATACTGAATTATTAAACCAAACACTATCAATACGAATTTCCAAATTTGTTTTAATTCTCTTAACCAAAAAAAAAAACAGGACAGCACAGTTGGCTTAGTGACTATAGCCTTCACCTTCGCAGTGATGGATCATTGTATCCTGGTTGGGAGATAGCATGTTCTCCCCAGGTTTACATGGGTTTCCTCCAAGCATTGCAGTCTTCCTACACCTCCAAATGAATGCAGTTAGGTTACATGGCTCCCCTAGAAATTGACCTTGGTATGAGTGGAATATAATAAGCGAAACCAAAATGCAGCAAAGGCTGCTGGTTGCTGAGCATGATATGGAAATTTGACAATGTTAAAAAAAATAATAATAAAAAAATAATAATATATCGGATATATGGGCATTTTTTTCCTTACTTTCTCACCAATCTCCCTTTTAAGAGAAAAAAAGTGAAATCTATTTAATGGAGACACAAACAGCAAAAAAATTAGAAGGGGGGGGGGGGGGCTTAGCTCTATCAGATATTCATTTCCTGTGCTAGAGACACCATTTTTGTTATGGGGTTACTGCACATCACCAAAAAAAGAAATGTGAGACACAGAAAAACTTGAAAAATGTTCCTAAGTTTCATAAGTTTTTGTATAGTTGGAATCACACAAAGCAGAATACTCACCAGCAATCCTGATACAACTTTCCTTCACTCACCTTATTTCACTTCTAAATGTTCTAAAGTCCCTGATAGAAGCAACGTATTAAACAAAAACAAAATATTGAGGGCTACTAAATTAAATTTTATCCTAATTGCAACATTTTTTCATAATGCATGAAAAATCTAGCTTTAATAATTGAGGGTCCAGTGTAATCATAATAGTAATAAAGATTGGGAAAGAAAATAATGTTGGCTCATATTCATAAAATATTCTTGTAAGATTTTAATGATGTACTTTTGTATGGAACAGCATAGTAAAGCATAAGGTTCGTCCCCAGGATGCTTTGATATCAAGTCAATTGATGCTGACAAAAATTATGCCTAGAGCTAAGTGTGAGTAAAGGTCAAGAATTACAGGTCCTATCATTGATCCAGATTCTGACTCCGAATGGGCAGATGCTTCAAAATAATGGGCAGATGCTGCAAAATAAAATTTGTGTTCTATCAGCTGACCATTCTTTTATAAAGAGTGCTCGGATTGCCATATGAGGTTAACCATGTACAGTTTTATTATCAAAAACATGTATTATGAAAATAACAAAATTGTATTAATATTTTCATCGATCAATCAACGATAAATCCAAGTACATAAAACAACATAAAACCAATATTACAAGCAATAATCTCTCCTTTCAGAGTATCCCTATGGGGAGTGCATTCTGGGTTAGTTATCTACGTGTTTCGCAGAAATCTCTGCTTCCTCAGTAAAGAGGAGAATCTACAACCATAAAGAAGATTACATTATTTCCATATTCATATTACCATCAGACAAAATGTTACCGCATCTGCAGCAAAAATATTATTCAACGTATTGCACACCAATGTACCTCCTGATGCTTGTATTTTCAGCAACACTCTCTTTTAAAATCAGTTGTGAGGCACAGGCCGGTGGTGGTCATGGCAATCAAGCTGTTATATGCTCCAATCTGCTATCAACATAAATATAATAGCACCTTAATTTATCTGTCTTATCATGTTTTACATGTTTGGTAGTGCGTAATAACCCAAATAATGCCCATGTCATAAGAAGTTCAATTTATGTTGTAGGAAAGTGTTCTAAGCCTTATGGCTGAATACCTTAAATGTATTGTGCGGAGAGTTAATCAATTAGCAATAAGTCATTTAACATGCCCACCTCTATATGTCATGCCACCATATATTTAGTGCCACCATGGTTGAGACCCACGGCAATTTAATTATTGTGAGGTGGTAACCCATATTTACCCATTTTTACCAACTTAGTGCACATTTACTGGGGTTAACAACCCACTTACTTTAGATAACGCTCGGTTGTTTTATGGTTCAGGTTTAAGTGTTGTTTACCTTAGTTCTAATATTGGGGAACAGGTCCATAAGCACCAAGGTGGAAGCAATGATAGGCTACAAAAGGACTAAGGATCCTTACTTACAAATTTATGCAGGGCTTCAAACAAACAATACCGCACTATAATCTTGCAGCAGAGCCATGCGATTGTAAACCAGCTTCCCCGTGTGATAGAGTTGGTGTCCCATGGCCGTTTGTTACCATCTGTGTATAGCTTACCCTGAATCTCTGGGCTCAACTTCCCTTCAATGACTGCATTGAGTTTCTGGTGCCCCGTGACACCGAAAGTTGCTACTCGTATACAGATCTCTTGCACGGAGGTAACCACTCTCAGTAGGCTTACCTCCAGACAGGGATTTCACAGTGCCACTAGTTAGCCGTATCCTTGGGGGTTCACTCGTATCGGGGATCACCGCTTATAAACTTGTATATTATATCGTAAAATCTCCTAATAAACTTATTTCTCCCTTTGGTTTTACAATATCATAGTTCACCTAAATTCAATACACCTAAATACCAATACAAAAATTGGTGTTCCGTATATTTTTTCTCTTCAGGTCAGTTTGTAAATTCTAATATGGTTATAAATTTGCCTGATTATTTCCTTCCAAACTCATTTCAAGCAATGTGTGATCAGTAAATCTACTAAGTACAGCAACCTCCTGCTGGTTCACAGGCCAGGACAAATGCCAGGGTTTTCCTCATTATTACTAAAGAAGAAACTTCTTATAGAAAGATTGAAAAATTCCCCAAATCTCCTCAGCAGTCGAGCTGCATGAACAAATTACAAATTAATGTATTTAGATTCACATTAACCAATACATCTCTCTATTCTGCAATATTTTCCTGAACCTTTTACATTTTGTTAGTCTTGTGACAGCTGGAATGTGAAATCTAATTAGAAGACAGTGACAGCTGACTACAGTTTACATGGTCCATTTGTAGTAGCTGTTGACAAAAAGATCACATAACCATTTATTTCTTCTGTACATTTTCCAAATTACCCAAACTGGCACTTGATAGTGTACACAGGGATGTCAAAAGAGTGCAGTCTGGTACAAAATGAAAAGTCTATTTTGGGATACATTAGTTTACACGTACTGTACTGCCAATACAGTGAGAATATTTTTTTCCTCGACTAGTATAAGTAACAGGTTCGCTTATAGTAGGCAACACAAAATGCTTATGTTTGTGATGCTATCTCGCAGTTCTGATGCTCGACTGCATCCCAAAATTAGAACAATGCAAGTTTGGACTTTAAGCTTTTGTTTAGACACTAGGAACTGCCATGTGACTCCTGCGACACACTGGGGTAGTAATGGAGTGCAGGGAGGGAGTATACACTGCTTATGGTGCCTGCTATTTTGCCTAGTCGCGGCAAAATACAGACTTGCTCAAGCTTGTATTGAAATGTGTATGAATTATAAGAAGCCCTATCCAAACAATAATTTTTGATATATTCTTTAAAAGAATTCAATCTAATAATACATTCTATGATAGTAAAGAAAAAAATTTGCTCACAAAGTTTAATCACAAAATTGAACGTATTTACTCCAGAAGCTTGCACCACTAAGTCATGCATGTGAAAGCTACCGTACCATTTTCAAAAATGGAGATGTAGTTTAACGCTCAAGATAAGCAATATTTTGTAAACCTGCATGTTTTAAAAAATTAACTTGTGTGTTGATCCCGACACCTTTCTTACGACTAGATCAGTCCCTGACTTGTAGCAAGTGTCCAAAGTGTCCAAGAGTACAATGTGTTGGACATCTGATGCACACACTTGGTCCAGGTCACTTTAATTGTCTAACTTCAGCTTCAAGGGCCACACATTGGCCAGGGTTTTCTTATAACCAAAGTAATTTCTGACTGTATTAGCTACACCTTACTAAATTTACTGTTGCCTGCTAGAGAAATACTAAAAAATGTGTGCAGACCTGACCATTTCACGTGTTGGCCCTGAACTAAGTAATAAAGGATAGATAAGGATGACATGCCTGGAACTTGGCAGTGGCAGCTTCCATATTTTTATTCTGACAGGTATAAAATATACAACTACCAATGTAGAAAGTAGTACAGTTCGACATGATTTGAAAGAGAAGCAAAGCTTTCATGACACATATGAACACTTCATCTGTCAAAGCATGGCCTCTGGCATGTGTCATGGCCCTAAGGCTGATCATGATTAGACAGCAGCTGGATCTCTTCTAAACTTATTTCATAGTTTGACATCTATGTCATGTCTACTTCTCATATCCTTGGTTTTCTAGTGTAAGATTTTGCACCGCTGTCAATTTTATTTATTTAATTTGGTATATTTGGTATAAGGAACCAAAATAGTATGCAGTATTAGGATATGTAAAAATTTATATTATTGATTGACCCCATAGAAGCTCACAATTGTATCTATACAATTTACTGGATCCAATGCCAACAACATATCTCCATGGGCACTCCGAGTTACCATGAGACCCATCTACAGCTTGCCATTTCTTCCACTGCTTGGTAAATTCTGTAAGGATTGCCCAGCAATGGACCAGCTCTATCTTGAACCACAAATGGACAAGCAATTTTCCATTTTTTACAACATATATACAAATCATAAATTTTGTAGGCGCAAAATATATATTAAAGCAAACATTCACGTTACTTAATTTTAAAGTTTAAAATAAAAATACATTTTAATTAGCAAAGACAAAAGCAATATAATCTTTTAAGGTATCCAAGATGACCTTGTTTACTGTAAACACCTATATCTAAAAATTCCTAACTTTTGTGCATACAGAATGCTGATTATATCGAAAAGTGGATATTTAACACAGTAAAATGGATTATATTATTAAAATAAAAAAAAATATATAAAACACCCATGTTTCAAGATGTCTAATCTTGCTAAGGCCACATGGTCATTTCAAGTGCTAGCAGAATCCTCCACTGTTCTGACTGCAGTAAATAGCAGCACCTACAGTGGGCAGTTACACGAGAGGGAGCATTTATGTCCCAAACAACTATCAACCAAAATAAATTATCCTTACTGTGTACATTAACAACAAGACTCAGTAGCTGCTAGTGTCCAAAGCTGGGATTGCCTCTATTGGTTGATTACCCATCACTCCTGGGACTGGTAACTACCATTGGAAAAACACAAAGAAAGGAGAAAGAGGGTGCTAGTGATTCCTCTAAGGTTTTATAAGGAAAATTATACAGGTTGACAATCAAAAATCCAGAAACCTCTGGACCTGAGAAGTGCTAGATTTTTGAAAATTCCAGATTTTTTAAAAGTTATACTTACCACACACAGGCAGCCTTCATCTCGCAGCACCCGCGGACATCTGGCACAGCTCCAGGAAGCAGGCAGCAGGGACGTTAGCAAGCAAGACCTAACAGCTGTTTCTGGCGAACAGTGCCATGAAAACATTAGTGGCCAAACAGTGTAAAGCAGTCCCTGTATTTAAAATGCGATCTAAAATTCATGCCGGAAAACTGAAGGATACGGATTATCTATGGCCGGATTTTTGCTTACTTTTTTTTTTTGTGCCTACTAATAATGGACAATGCCCTCTAGTAATATGCCAACCAAAAATAATCATTTGGGAAGACAGAACATTACCCTCAGCCTGAATATTCCACCACAAATCATTTACTTTGTAGGAAGGACACCCTCCTCGTGCTACCCTAACAGCTATCATCTATCAAGACATTGGCCCTGATTTATTAAAGCTCTCCAAGGCTGGGGAGAATACACTTTCTTCAGGGAAGCTGGGTGATCCAGGATTGAAAACATTTGCTAACAAATAGCTAATGACTTTTATGAAAATCTTTTCCAGGTTTGCTGGATTGCCCAGCTTCACTAATGAAAGTGTATTCTCTCCAGCTTTGGGGAACTTTAATAAATCAGGGCCATGGACTCCACAAGACCTCTGCAGGCATGCTGCTATCTGGTACCAAAATGTTAGTAGCAGAAGTCACACTACCTCTACCATGCTGACTTCTTCCCATAATGCATCCTGTTGCCATCTCCTCTTTAGGCAAACTGCACACCCAGCCATCCAAATGATAAAAACTTGATTTTTTAGACCAGACAACCTCCTTCTTCTGCTCAGGTTCATGTCTGACATGTGCCCATCGTAGGCTCTTTGGCAGATCAGTGATCTGCAATGCATTGTGTGTACTGACTGTACTTTCATGGCCAAAGTTTTGTTTTTCAGGAGTTTGTGTTACAGTAGTGCTTCTGTGGTTTTGGACCAGACAAATGAGCCCACCTAACACCACATACCTCAATGAAGTTTGACCCCGTTGTTGGCTCTTTGGTTGTCATTCCTTGGACCACTTTTGAAAGGCATTGACAGCTCCTAAAATCTACAATTAAAAGATGTTCTGATCCAGTTGTTTAGCTAATAGAGTTAAAGATCAACTCCAGCCAAAACTTTTGGGGCATTTTGGACACAGTGAGAAAGAGTTAGAGCTTCTGTCAGCAAAGATCAAAAGCATTAGGAAAGGGTTAGCATCCTTTCAATATTATTTTCCTGTCCATGCTACCTTGTCCCAAAAACAACCTAGCTTATTCCTTGTATATACAAGACAAGGACAAGTTGAGTCAGACTTTAATACTTATTTGTACACCGAGAGAAGTGTTGGCAGGATCAACTAAGCCCATAAACTTTTTATTTTATTATGTTTAGTGAATTACTGAATAGGTATTTAGTAACTCATGTGCCAACACACAAATTATACAATTAAAAAAAAGCCAGGCACATACTGATGACCACAGCAAATTCTTAACATAAAACTTTATTGTCCTGGAAAAACAAAACAAACATTCCAAGCCCCACACAAAAACTTCTCTGCTCCAACAGATTTTATTCAATAACAGGTTTAATCGTAGAGATTTTGTGGTCTCGTTGCCAGGTAAAGCTTCAGAGCAGAAAGGTCCTTACACGAGGCCTTGATTGTGTTTGTCAAGAACAATAAAGTCTTATCTAAAGCATGAATGAGATTATTGGTGTGCGCCGTTTTTCTTGTGTTCCAGGAGTGTGGATGAGCCCCCATGGATGTAGGGGGCTTGCAAAGAGTTTATTTTACCTAAATCTTAAGCTTCTTTACAACTTTAATCTGGTATACAAAGATTTCTAGGAGAATTTGATCTTCCCTGATTTTTTAAGCCTAGTAAAGCAAAAAAAAATTTAATAATACAGTCTTTTTCAGAACTATGCATCTTTTCTGCCTACTTGTGCCACTGTAATTATTAAATGATTCCTTAAATGTTCAGCTGTAAATATAAATAGCTGCAGCATGATATAACAACTTAAAAAAGTACCATGCTGCATCTGAAATTACATAGCTCAAATACAGATTGCTGATGTGCTACTGCGTAGCTTAAAGTTTTAAAAGCAAAATATGCTGTAAAACAAAAACAGTTATTTGGAAGAAATCAGTAGAAGATGTCTTGTTGAAAAATATAGTCACATTCAATTCCTGGTCCTTATGTACACAAATGCAATTTTTTGTAATGAGATATTCTTTGTAATGGTTTTCTTATGTTAGACAGACAAGTCCAATCATGCTTACTAATCAAGTGCTGCCAGAAAAACCAATATTACGTGACTACCTTTTTGCCGACTGCATTCATTGACTAGCTCAGTGTGTGATCCTCGGCACTAGAGGTTAAATAGGTTACAATTCTTCCCATTCAAAACCTCTAGTGCTCTCTGATTGGCTGAGGGAAAGCTTTTCTCAGCCAATCAGGGAGCACTGGAGGTTTTGAATGGGGAGACTTGACTTGTTAATTAACCTCCAATGCCCGGGGATTGCAGTGGAACTGCAGAAAAACTCTCAATGGATAAATAAACCGCTAGTGCCCAGGGATCTTGTCAATGAATGCGGACATTCAGCCGTTCGAAGAAAGTTCAGAAGCTTGGAAGTTCGAGTAAATTTTCGCGAGAATGCCGGAGGCAATCTCGCTCATCCCTACTCTTCGGTAACCACCCAAAAACAGCCAGGTGGGTATTGAAAAGTGTTGGGTGGTGCGACCGGCTAAAAGGGGCTGAGGCAGAATACTGTTTCAGAATGCTTTTGCATTTGGCTGAAAGCAATCAGATCACACCTGCATGACTATCCCATGTATGCCCTTAATGCCAAAATTCAGACAACCAACTGGGAAGGAAGCTTTACTCCCAGAAAAAAAATATTTTTTGGTAAAGACTTGACAGACAATCTTTTCCTACAAATTCTGCAGCCATACAGACATCGATATTTTTACTAACAGCGTGTATGATGTCCATAAATAGCCCATTTCTTTTCAAAGTGCAGCATAAGAGGCAATGTAGAAGATATACACTAACCACCCTGTCCACATGGTTTATACAAAAAAATCTGGCACATTTACATAGCACAGCAGTGTGATTTGCAAACATGCCCCAGAATAGTTAAATACCATTTAACATAATGCCAGGTGTAAAAAGGTTAGGACAGCCCAATCAGATCAAATGTCAAAGTCATGTGATAAGCTCCCCACCTATTAGAGAGTGTTCATTGCATTGGTAAGCAGTGCTATGGCCTGCATTTCATCAATAAAAAAGGTGTCCTAGCACAACCTAAATAAATAACCTTGTCAAGGTCCTATTTGTAGAGTGTGGTTCCTAAACTATCAGAGTTTCCTAAATAAACATATTTAGCAATAAAGAGATTGGGGCAGGTATGCCTGGAAACTGCTCATGTATCCCAATGGTGCAGAAACAGGCCAAAACCCTTGCAAATTCTCACAACAAATACAACAAGCAAAACTGAATGGTGACTACTCTAAACAAACTATACCTAGCCAAAGTATACTGATACCTATACCTACCTAAAGATCACATTTGAGGAGACAGAGTGGCTTCCACATATATTTGCAAACGTATGCAAGTAAATGCACTGGGAACCCATTTTTGTTTGTTCTGTGAATACCCTTCCCATGTCCATGTGCCTTGGTATAGATGGTTTACAACAGTTTCCATTTGGTTTTGCCTGAATTTATCAATGGCTGGATAAGGCTCAGCAGTGTATACTAAACACTAGAGGGTCTAATAAAGAGTGGATAGTGATACTCACACTATGGGCCTGATTTATTAAAGCTCTCTAAGGCTGGAGAGGATACACTTTCATCAGTGAAGCTGGGTGACCCAGCAAACCTGGAATGGATTTTTTCTAGCAAATGTTAAGAATCTTGTACCAGGTCCATTCCAGGTTTGCTGGATCACCTAGCTTAACTGATGAAAGTATATCTTCTCCAGCCTTGGAGAGCTTTAATAAATCGGGCCCTAAGTCTCAGTGTCTCAAATAAGAAAAACTGTGAGCTGGTGCTTAGGAGCACTAGTAAATATACAATTTCATTTGCCTTTTACTTTGCAACTTTCCTTCCCAACAAATGCAACACTGTATTGGAAACAATTCCAACTACAAATGTATGCAAAGCCAATGTTCATATAAGAAATACTTGCCTAAATATTTGCTAATGAATAGCCTAACAAACAGCGACTAGACTTGCTGTAACTTGCCTCAGTTTAGTTTCGGGACGGTTTGGCCAAACTGTTCTAAAAACTTGTGACTTTATGCCAAATCCAAGCACAAAGTGTCCGATGTATTAAGGCTTTCCAGTACCAAGACTAAGACTATCAAGAGAAGTCTGCTGGATCACCCATGTTTTCCCAAGATAGTTATCGATAGTATCAAGATAGTATCTTCCTCATTCTTGGAGACCTTTAATAAATCAGGCCCAATGTCCTTGGCTGCCAGTTTTTCCCCTAAATGCTCACCTTTTACTGGACTGAAATGGGGGTCTATTTCCAACAGCTATGCTTTTATGCTCTTTATGCTTTTATTTATTAGGCTAGTTTGTTGGGAATAGAGAGGAAATCCTTGAGTTTGAAAGCATTCCCCACTATACCTAAAACTAGAAGAGTTTAAAAGGTAGTTTTAAAAACTAAAAAGACTACAATTTGGCAGTTTCTGAATAGCAAGCAAAGTAGGAAAAGGTGTAAAATTATTATACTGAATGGATTTACAAGCAACTTTGTTTAAAACACATCCTGATTCTTGGCATTCTAAATTATGCTTTAGCACAAAGCAAAACTGGTTCCGCTACATCATGATGAATGGGATTGCTGCCCACGTCTTGCCAGCCTCCTGTTCACCCATAGTAATAAAAATCTGGCTCTTTGCTCCTCGGTCCAATGTGCTGGATGCTATATGGCACATGCAGGGAAAAACAACAGGGCTGAATTGTCCTTTTTACAGCTTTTTAGCTTTCATTCATAAAGTCGGGTGAAGAGTAACAGAGAAGAGAAAAATGGCAAGTTGTGCCAATACCATCTGCCACTTTCGAAGGAATTTTTACTGTGCTGCGTGAATTCTGTGTGATGCCTGCGGCACATACAATTAAATAATCACTGCCTTTTTATTTAGCTAAACTGGTGCTCCATGGGTAAACACCCTGATCTGATTTTATCCTCATTATGGAATCATTTAGGGACAAAATCCAATTGAAAATAGCACAGATCAATATTTATCAGAGGAGCATTGTTTTAAATGACACATTCAAAGCAACTATGCTAATGTGACATTTTATTTCTCCATTGTTACAGATATGCGATACCTACAATTGTTTCCTGTGGAAGTGTGACAGTCAGCCAAAAGACTAAAATTATCAGCTAGTTACCAAACATTTAGTAAATAAGTAGAGGCTTGAAAACTCGCAAATGTATACACGTATATTGTATAAATAAAAGAAATATAAAGAAAGCAAAGTAATTTTACTTAAAAAGTACTGACAACACAAATAAAAAAATGGTAAAAAAAAAAGCCACTGAAAATTGCATTTTTAATTCATTTTTGAAAAAAATGCAATTAGAACTTAAAGTTTTTTTCACAACCTTAAGCTGTACCTGAACTCTTGTTACCACTTGCATTTTGCTCTTGAGTTTTATTTTACTTGGAATAAATAAACCTAAATCATTGGTCTTTTTTTGTCCTTTTTTAAAAATGGCTGTTCAACTTTAAAAACAGCTTTTATCCGCAGAAAAGACTAATGAGGTCAACAATCAAGCCATAAAAATATAAAATATTGATGATATGTCATATCTTTATTACACACTTGTAAATGTGATAGTAGTACTGTATATTATAATGATTTAATAGGGTGTATATATGAATATATGGTAATTTGGGATCTGTGAATTTGGTCAAGCATATACTTTTACCTTTAGGAATAACAATGATATCTGATAATTAATGAATACAAATAAAAAACAAGCAATTGATCATTGTGACCTTTATTTAATTGGGTTGTAAAGATAAAATAATCTGGATGTTAGGCAATTGCCTTTTGGTCAATAAAATCAATATGGTGATATGTTATTATGTTAATATAATAAATAAGCAGAGATAAAAGGAATGGAGATAACAATTGGTTATAGGAATCTTATCAATTTATTGAATGGGACTTCCAGTTCTCTGATTTTAAGCTGGCTCCTAAGAATTATGAGGAGGTAAAAATGAGATATATTGTACTATTGAAACATGTAAGTAAAAATGAATTTGGATATTGAGAATATTTGTATATATAAATAATTATTTGTAATGTACAATATTGTATTTGTATTATGTTTAGATCTCAATCAGTCTCCTGAAAAAGCAGCTGTTGTCTGTGAAACGTGTCAAGGAAGATTTCAGATTTGTGATCAAGGAGTTTTTCAGTGATAATTTGTACTTTTAACAGTAATTTAATAATTCAGTTGGTTTTATATATTGTATTTTTGTAACTGCCTAAAAAGTCTCTCTTGGATTGTGCTTGGTTTTGTACTGGTTTAATATGAGATGTGGCAGTTCCCTCTAAGGAGAATACACATGAACATAGTTCAAATACAGTTTTTTGTTCTAGTTGTCAATAGAAAAGATAGTTATGCTTGGCAAATGGTTAACAGATACATGGGTTTATGACCATGCATTGGCAAACACCGGCCTTTCTAGCAAGTAAGCATTCTTCTTGTTATTATTATTATTATTATTATTATTATTATGAAAAGGTACAGGAGCACAGACAGAGAAATAAGGTTGACAAAATATGGTCTACATTAATATTCAAGTATTTTATATCTGAAGGTTTTTTAGTGCTGGTGCCACAGAACTAGATAGAAACCTGAAATAGTGCACATAGGAAAACTGAATAATGGAGCAATCCCACCCTTCTCCCTAAGGCTTAGGACTGCAAGACTGTCTTGCTTAAGTCACATGGGCTGGGCCCCTAGTTTTGTAATATATTGAAAAGTCTTTCACAGTTACAGTTCTTGGTACACATGAACATCTTACAACTTTTCTTTTTTGTATAGATACAGGTGAAACATCCTTTTAAGTCCAAAGTGAACATAGAATTACTGGAACACAGATTATAGAGAAACACTATAAATATTATTTCATTAAAGTAGCATGGCTTACTGTTGACATAGACAGCCTAATATAACAACAAGTCACAGAATCCTGAGCCATACTACTTAACCCTAGATGTTAACTCTACAAATTGCACACCAGTACTATATCTTGCAATTTGAATAGGGATCAGGAGAAGGGATGACAGCTAATAAGTTAAAACATTTGCAAGGGCATTTGCCAACATGGCAGCTGGACCTCACCCACCATTACCCGGCAAGGGACATCCACACCACGGCTCTGAGCATACAGATGCTGATAAATGCCTGCCTACAAAACTTAACTCTGGAGCAGGTTAGTCAGTTTTAGCTGCCGATACTGCCTGCAATACATCTTTAACTGGCAAGATAGATGGGATAAAAAATTGACAAAATTAGAAAAAGTGTTCTAGAAACTGAAAACTGGTCATTCTTTTTAGGACATTGTTAACCCTATCCCCATCTGTGTCATAGCTGCTGAGGGGCAAGTTGACTCTGGGCACTAAAAAAGCAAGTGACCTAAATAAAAACATATGGCCGACTATTATTGCCATAATTAGCCTGCTAAAGAAAATGGATTCATTATTAAAACTTGCTTTGGAAAGCATTTCCAGATATCCTATTTTTTGTTTTTTTTTTGCAAGGACAGAGCTCATCAGGCTTGTCCAAAACCATGACCTATGGTTAGCTAAGTGTATACAGTAATTATTAGTATATGTGTGTCACCTAATATGTTACATTACATTACATGATAGAAAGTCTTCAGCAAATAATCACAGTTTAGCATAGAAAGACCTTTGAAATACAGTATATATCTGGAAGTTGAAGTATACCCCTTTTACATTAATGGTATATATGCCATCTCTCATATATGAAAATAACAAACCTATACATATGCAGAGATTCATTTTATGTATTGCAAGATGCATCACTGATCAATGCCCACTTGTCATAGCTTTCCAATTGCCATCCTTGGCTATAAAAAAATATTTTCAAATAATTTGAAATCAGAAGATTACATAATTTAATATTTACTGATGCCTAATAAAGTGGCTTAATTCTACAAATGTATGAATACATGTACCTCTCCAACCTGCAGTAGTCAAGATGGTATTCAGCACTAACCTTTACACACCAAAAGTCAGCCTAAAAGACAGTCAATGTGGAACAGATGGATGCCAACTTTGTGGCAAACCAAATTCAGTAATTTATACTTAACACACATACAGTACATACACACAAAAAAGTGTGCCCATTCTGTATTTGAAGTACAGATTGCCTTAGCTATCTATGTATGATGTAACTAATAAAGTCCTGTTAAAACCTTTTAAAGACCCTTTTTACTGTATTTTTTATAGGCTCATATTTTTAATCAACCTGGATTCTAGAATTCTGACAAAAATTCTAATCTAGACTGAACTAAGTGATTTTACCATTACATTTTGGCTTTTAGGGGGATAAAAGTGGGACCTAACCTACAACTAGATATGTGTGTTTATATGCCAATTACCATTTTTAATTTCTACAGTCTACCTAGTAGTTTGCTGGCACTCCAGACCTAATAACTTACAGAAATGTAATGAATCCTGAATAAATCCTTATTACATACATACCATCAACTGTGCATAGAACCTTGAAAAAAATTTTGCTTACATTTCCCTATTTAAAGCCATACTTCACCTAATCTGAAGCTAAAAGCTATTCAGTGCACCAAAGAGGAGGTAGACATATCCTCCCCTACTTATTTATATACTACGTGGCAGGCCATTTTAAACAACTAGGTGGTTATCACACATCCCAGAGTGGATATCGAAAGGCCATATCATAAAAACCAAACATTTACTAAACTTAGAAGCTCCTTAAATATTTCCTTATGGAATGCATATACCCATTGTTAGACTAGCAGTTTTAAACTTACATAAATCTAAGGTAGTAACAATCCTAAGTAGCCCTGTTTAACAACCTTTATGGGATAACCCCTTCTAAAACAATTTCTTACAAAGTCCAGACCCCAGGCCTAAGACAACCAATGCCAATACTACCCATTTCTTTTTTTACTGAGATAAAACCCTTTTCTTTCCAGAAGGGTCAGGATAAATATGAACTCCTTTTCAATGTCATTGATGGATATGTCCACTCCAGCAAAACCTGAAGGCATAGTTCAGAAACTAATATACAACTTTTCTAAGTATCTATTAACCAGTAGTTTAGGGTTCCAGTGCCCTTTCCACAATTATGGAAAACACTAGTAAACCAAACTATACACAATTAAAAAAATAAATGGTAAGTTAAAGAAAGGTTTGGGACTGTTGGAACAAATCCACATCATGTTATTTGTGTATTACATTATGTAATTGTGGGGCAGGGAATTTATGATGTACCAGTTACAGTCCTTTTGTTATCCCTAAAATGTAATGGAAACTACTTATGTGCTGCTCTTCTGTATAAAAATGCCTGTTAGCAAAGCAAATTATACTACTTTCAACATTTGTTTTTAGTTCAATAAAAAGAGCTTTGAAAATTATTCATTTTAACTGCTTTACTGTATTTAGTGTATACTATAATGTCACACTTTGCAACTGACATATTTTTTATATTCAGTTAGCTAACTTTTAACAATGTATTTAAATAGATTGCCTAGATATTGTATGGCATAGCATGCTTTTTATTCAGGCTTCATGTATATTGTACAAGAACAGAGAAATCCACTTGTGGATTAAACAGATTATTGAAGTCAATAGTTTTGGTTATATGATTGCACAAAGCTTAATAGAAATATATAGGAAAGCAGGCCCCTAAATTATTTATTGAATATATCAGCTATCTATGAATCATGAAACATTTGGTATCATTATTTTCCGGTAGCACACCTTTAGCGAGGAAGTTGCATAAATAGAAGACTGACTTGATCAATAATTCACCATTCAGCTGTATTTACAGGGGCCTCTAAATATATCCTCCAAACCTGTTAAATTACCTTTGCTTGCTGGGCATTGAGCCAAACGTTCCCATCTTGCACATGGTGTTCTAAGTTTTTTATCTTTTCTGTTTTAATGGGTACATGGTAGAAAATACAGATATTTTCCATATTTTATTTCATTCTATGCATTTTAACACAAGTCACTCTTTCTAGATTTGTTCTATGATATAGTATATCTATTCAACTATTGGGATAGGAACAGTGGTCTCGGAGAATGCAATTTCAACCTGACTTTTTGCTTAGAAGGGTAATTAGGGGCCCCTTCTCACAACCACTGGCTGACACCCAGGCCATTCAATTCATTTAATTCTTTAACCCTGCCTGGCACTGATTGGTCTATAGCAGCCTTTTTCAACCTTTTTTACATGGGGGAATCTTTGAAATACCTTGCAGATCTTCGAGGAACCCCTGCTATAATTACTATATCCAAAGCTCAATGTACATTAGTGAGGTGGTCAGCGGGAAAAAGTTCACCCTTACAGATCAAAAAGATTGAACGTGTCACTTAAACTGACCTATAGGCACAAATTACTCATTGCTCAAAGAACCCCTGCAACCTCCAGAGGAACCCTAGGTTTTATGGAACCCCGTTTGAGAAACACTGATCTACAGGTTCATAGAAACCTAATCTAAACCTAACCTTTTAGGAGCTGCAGTCTCCTGCCTTCAATGACAGTAAGAGAGAGGTCCCACTGCTAATAAAGCATGCAGAACATTTGTCACCAGCATCTGGGCAAGCCCATCCCAGTCCTGGTGCCAAGTCTGGTCAATAAAAAAAAGTTTTAAAATCCACATTTAGCATAAATTTAGCATAAATGAAGTGTCAATCCATGATTATATATATATATATATATATATATATATATATATATATATATATCACATCTTTCATTTAACACAAATGGACTTTGTTTGGGCAAAGTAATACAGTGGTTTATTAACTGGTAGAAAGTAGGGATGAGCGAGCGAATTTATTAAATTCGCTCTTGCGGCGAATTGGGCCATTCTCGCTTACCAAACATGTAGGTGAGAATGGCCTTTGTAAATTCGGCCGGCGAGACTGAATTTTTGGGACCTGCAAGACCAATCGGGAGCGGAGCTGGCTCTTGCAGCCCTTTACTAGTTGTATGTGTTAGATTTATTTTTTGACCTTGCATATGAGGTCTACCCATGTCTATTTCTATTGTACTACTGTACTTCTTACTCTTCATGGTTTATTTTATTGTTTTGTGATATTGATAATTATTTTAGAATCTGAAATACATATTAAACATATACAAATTAGTAAACCTGCACATTCTACTCGGAAACCTTTACGGCAGTTGATCCAGAGAAAACAAAAAAAAACCTTGTGAAGCATGGTCCAATTTGCTCAAACAGTGGAAAAAATAGGCTTTCCCAATTCCCCAAGGCAATCTGATATTCCCTGGATCAACATTCTCTGGTGTCATTCCTCATAAAATTTAACACCCAGTTTTATTCTGTGCATTTAGAAATGCATGTGATGCAAGCTTGTGAATACTGCTTCCTAAGAGATTCTTCACATTTTTACAGCCCTAACTGTGAAAAAAAAACCCTTTAGTAGGTATTAAACTTGTTTTATCCAGACACAAAGACAGCTCCTTTGTCCTTTGCAATACCCTTAAAGTGAAAGTTCTCTTTATGGACCATTTATATAATTATACATGGTGATTACATCCCCTTTAAATGTATTTTCTCAAAAAAAGAGAATACATTCAGTTAAACTCTCTTATTAGTTTAGTTGTCCTTCTTTGTGCTCCAGTTCCACAATATCTTTTTTTTTGTGAACTTCTTATGGAAGATGGGCTGCATAAGGGCTGCCTAATGTTCTGTATAGAGGCTGGATTATGTTTCAGCCTCTGGAGGCCATAGCTCTTTTAGTTTGGCATCATATGTCAAAAGCATGCATGCTGTTAGCCCCCAAAAGCATAACTTTACATTAACAAAAATGTAGATTTCCACTTGGTTTCCCAATCAAACAGTACATCCAGGTCTGTTTGTAGAATATAGACATCCTGTATGGACTTAATTCCATTACATAGTTTGGTGTCACCTGCAAACACATAATTTATACTTTTAATCCCAAACTCTATATAATTTATACCGATGTTAAACATTAAAGGTCCCAACACTGAACCCAGGGGTACACCAATAATAACCTTAAACCATTCAAAGTATCATTAATTACTAATCTCTCAATATGGCCTCAAGCCAGTCTTCCACAATTCTCCAACTGCACCTTACTCCATATTATCACAACTCAATGTACATATACTGGCCAGTCCTTATGGCCCCGACCCCCCACCTCTAGTCCTGGGGGACCTCCATAGGAACTGGACATACTTTGCTCACTGAGTCCTGATAAAGTGGAGTAATATCCCTTTTTGATCACTCATTTATCCCATGAAGTGTTTTTATGATTCTTAAAATATTGGTGGACACGAAATGATGGAAGATGCCCAAAATGTCTGGAATGTACTGTTTTTTGAAAAGTTATCTATAATAAAGGACATGATACCAGACAGATTATTGATTTCCTCGTCTTTATTATATAAAATACTATAGGATTTAATTATTTTAATACACTCATAGTAGTTGCCATTAAAATCCCTCTCTTTTTTGCCCATCTATAAAAAGATTATCATGCTTTTACGTTGTATTTATTTAGGGATGAGGTGTTTATTATTAAGGTGATCTTACTAGGACTATTTATACGTATCTACAACTATATTTTTAACATTAGATGGAATAATATTACTTTAAGTAATAAAGTAAAGGTGCATAACCTTAAAAAAGCACTGAACCCAAACTAGCGGACAACCTAGCCTATAGGTGATCTACAGGCATGATGCACAACAGGTCATTTCAACTTAATATCATAATAAAGTCTCAAATATTTTTTAATCTTTCTATAGTCCTGTACCCTCCATTTTTTTCACCCACTCTTTAATGCTCTATGCTGGCTTAGCTAAGTAACAGCCCTATCTCTTATCACGAGTAGGAGGGTTGTATCTACCAGGTCTGTCCAGGTCTGTTAGATTACCAAGTGCATGGGCTTTTTACCAAGGCAAGGTTCCAGGTAAAAATACTTTTATAAAAAGGTTTCTACATATTTGTTCTCAATATGGAGTACTTGCCTACTGCTTCAGAATTAGGAATGTAACCACTGATTCTAGCAAAGGTATAGACTGATAGACAAATGAAGGTCCAGAGCAAGAAATGTTAGGCTAACAGGCACACATAGTCTATCTGAAGAATTGCTAGAATACAGAATTAAATGAACATCATGGATGTGAACCATCTCTTGAAAAATTGTAGGGAAGTTTATAAGCTGCTGGCTCCAATATTTCACACCACCATTATGGTACTTTCCAAAGAAGAAAGAACAATTTAACCTTCACTAGGCAATGTGTTTACTAGCATTCTTCCATTATCTTGCCAGAACATAAAACTTGTACATGATATATGATAACAAAGATAACTTTTTCATAAGACCTGCATTGTCACCTTTTTTGTACTACATTTCTCACGGCATTAATCTATTCTCAGAGATGTAGGCCACAAGCAGTACATAATGAAAAGACCATCTAATGAGAGACGCAACCTTTTCATTTGATCAGGAAAACATATTACATATGAAAGGCATTTCAGCTTAGGCTCATTTTGATACAAGACTCGTGTCTTTTAGATCTTGTTTAGGCTGCTGTTTTAATCAGCAATTTATTTTGTTATGTTGGTCGACATTTCTATTTGCTATTCACAGCCTCCGTGACATTCCCTGACATACTTAAGCCTTATTGCCTATAAAGATGTATAGGCTGCCAAAATGGTGATCATTTTTGGTATTTTATTTATAGTTCAATTTCTCCTGTAGTTTAACAATTGAGTTATACTTACAAGCTATATTTCCATCTGGCATATTCTGTGAGGCTTCATAATTCAATGCATTTAGATAGGTCATTTTTATTGTTTCCTGCAGAGGAATGAGGATGTAACTATTTATTTACCGGGGATGCAGAGCAGCAATGGTTATTTTAAGGTGAAGCAGAACCACAAATAACTATTATTAAAGTTAATCTAGGAGTAAATAAAACCAGTGTTTTACCAAAATTTTCTGCTCTAATAATGAAATATGGGAATTTGGCATAAGGTTTTTCATTGGTAAGTACACCCTAGGGATGTGACCATGCCAAATTATGTTGGCTTGAAATGGTTAAGACTGAAGCCTCTGGTTAGTTGTAATGGATGCTTGTGTAACTAGGGCTATGTTTTTGAATGAATGAATGAATGCAAACCAAGCACGTGCCTAGGGCAGCCAAGGATTATGGGAGAGCATGAACACAGTTTCGAAAAAAATACTATATATATAGTAATATATATATATATATTGGATAAAATACTATATATAAATATAGTAGAGGGAATCTAGTTGGGCATTCAGACTATATTAGCAAAAAAGCAGAGGGAAGCACCTTGGGCCTTCATGATGTGAAGAGTTGTCACGGTCTGTTTATTCATAACAGCTATGCAGGATCAATCCAAAATATTATACTGAAATAATTCAGCTGACTGCTCTCATTGTAAATTAGGAATTTCTTCCGTTTTGTTTTTCTTTTTGCTGTTCTTCTTTTATACCTTTAATGCTTAATGTAAATGGCATTTTATTAGTAATACTAAAATGTGTTTTAGTTTAATCCCATAATTACATTATGATCTGGACATGAATTGGGAGATGTACATCAAATTTCTTTAACTGAGCATGTTATATATTTCTAGAAAATAATGTTCCCTAGAATAATAGAAAAACAATACATTTTGTTCTTTGAAACCAATAACACAATATTACCTCTTAATAGGAAAAACTCCACAAATTGCCTAAGAACACATAGACAGTTAAGGTCTCCACAGGTTTATCATTTAAAAAGGCTTTTACAAAAATTCAGCGCTCCCCAGTTTGGGGTAATCCCACCAATCTAGCATCAATCTACTAGAATCTAGGAAATGAGCACACCGCCCATTGGGAGAGGAATACAAAGGTTTGTTACGGATTGTTATGTTATGACAGGCTTGAAGCACAGTTAAGTTTAAATGTAAAAAATGCCAACTGTTTTTTCTTTTTTAATTCACAGCTTATATACACAAAAAGGTTACTTTACAACTTCTCTGCCAGGACAAATATGCCAAGCATACTTTTATATTATGGAAAAAAACACAAGCCACAAGGGGGGACAATATTTATTGTTGGCCATTGTGGTAACCATTGTGGTGCCATTCTGCTTTGACTGTTTTGACACAGCCTAATCTCCTTGGGGTATTCATATATACTGTAAAGTTGATGGAGACCAATAGTCCATAAAAAACAATAGCTTATTACCTAAAAAGAGGGAAAAGTCCCCCCCAAAAGCCTGCAGTTTTACAAAACGATCTTCAATAGACAGAGTAGCCATGACTCTCTTAACTAGTGTTTTTGAGCATCATTGGTTTGCTTTGATACCAGCTATTTTTGATTCAAAATCTGTATGTAGATGTGCAAGGACACAGCTGTGTGTATTTTGAATTTAAACTACTGAGTTGAATTAACATGCTTTCACAGCAAAGGGATTAAAATAGGTCAGACCCATAAACAGGAGCCAAGAGGTCTACCTGGTAGCTGGATACCATACATAATTAATAACATTATGCAAAAAATCCTATCTGCATTACATATTTTTAATAAATCAATAAAGGGTTCCAAAAGGTAGCGCTAATTATCTAACGCTTTGTGTGTTGGGCCGCTCACACTAATAAAAATATATAAATAAAAGGAAAACAGAAGACAGACAGGGCTTTTTGATGCGGCAATGTTTTGTGAAGAAGTAAAGTTGGGTACAAACTTAACATAAAACAATATCCGTGTTCTTCCCAAAAATTTTTTCAGCCGGGTGGTAAAAAAATCTAAATGAGCAAGACATAGCAAATTTAGTGTTCCCAGTTATTTAGTTGTTCCCAGTGATATTTGGGTGTAACAAGTTAGGCTTCGTCACATTAGCAGTAAAACTGCACCATTTACCCCTCCTGAGTGACTACTTTGAAACTGCTAGACACCTGGGATTGGTAACAGGCAGTAAGTGTTGGGTTTTTTCAGGCTTAGCAGTTTTTCAACCAGCAATGGTTCCTGGCGAAAAGAAAATGAGGGGTAAATGCAGCAAATGCAACCTTAATGCCAATGTAAGATCAGCTTAACTTCAGATGTCACCTCTTAGCACTAAATCTAGATAACGCAAAACTTTTGTCTTTCCATAAACTGAGCCCAGTGAGTCCCACGCTTGCTCAAAATCCCTCTTCTTTCCAATGCTCACCGTTCCCATCAAGTGCTGATCGCATTGGGCATGTGTTAGATTAAGCATTTTTTTTACATTACAGGAAGGCCCCTGAATATGTGTTCTCAATGTCAGGTATGCGCCCACAGCCACCAGGAATATGTGACACAAGTACCCCAGGAGGCTGCAGATTTACCCCTCAGTCTTTACCACCATGACAGTAAAGACAGAAGGGGAGGGATCCTTCCCCCAAAAATAAAATAAAATAAAACCTCTCATCACTGTCCGTATTCTATGGGCAAAAAAAAAAAAAACTGCCTGTGAAATGTATCCACCTGTAAAGTCTGCTTGCCATATTCTGCAGCCTAACTACTCACTGTGATCAAACCTTCATATCTCCTAAAATGTTGGTACACAGGGGTCTCTCATAGCTACTAATAACCAAAATGTAATTAAAGAATATCAAATGAGGGAGTTGCTATTTCATAAGAAAGGGCACTTAAGTTTTTTACCTACCTTTCACAAAACTATAATTGTAATACTGTGCTACACTATCTGCTTCTGTTCTTTGGACTTATTTATTCCTCCAATTTACTAATTACTCCAATTTATCCGCAATGGGGAGGTGCAGAAAACTGAAAATGTAGGTGCATGTGGGGGACACGGAGGGGCAGAGTTTTTCATGTTCCAATCATGCCATTGTGATGAAATTTTAGGAGGTGTCATCCACAGATGTTCCCCATACATTTTCAGTTTCCTACCTCTCCGCATTCCAGAGAAATTGGGGATTAAGTGTTAGAAGTGGGCAGTAATGTGTAACAGGGAAGCGCATTTGCCATAGTAATTACATTTTAGTGGGGGGGTTGCTGAGGATGCCCCCACCTGCACCCACATTTTCGGTTTGGTGTACCCCACCATTCAAGGGAAATTGGGATACAAAGAAAGAAGCAGTCAGGGTAACATAGTATGACAGTTATAGAGTGGGTAGGTAGGTATCAATTTAGGGGCTCCACCCCAATGCTCCTTTCTATGTAAGTGGCCCCGGAGGTTCCCAATTTGCATTTTCAATTAAGGTCACCTAAGTGCACTTGCTTTTGAAACAGCAACCCCAATGTTGTATTTTCACAAGCTTTTACAATTGTGATTCCTATATCTTTAAATTCTTTTAATTCTTATAAATTGTGTTTAGCTATGAGGGTTCCCTGTGCATCCTGACAATTTCAAGTCACTATGACTTACCGTCTAGGAGATATGAAGGTTTATACACAAAGTTTTAAGACTTCAGAATGACATGCAGTTAAGCTATGTACACACGTTAAATCTTTCTCGCCCGATAATCGGCTCAGGGAGAGAATCTGGCGTGTGTACAGCCCACGTCGTTCATCGTCCGTGGATCCAGCCTGGCGGATCCACAGACGATAAACGACAAGCGATCCAAATGCAAGGAAAGGGGGAGAGCGTGTAGCAGGGTGCCGCTCCATCGCTCTCCACCTCCCCTCTCCATAGAGCAGAACAGTGCTGTATGTACAGCACTCATTCATGCATCATGCGGTTCTTATCGTTGTAAAGTATTGTGAAAGATCCTTTCCAACGACAAGAATTGCACGTGTGTATGCGGCTTAACACACACAGAGCTATTTTGCTGTCGATGACGTCATTACACACAAATACATTGTTACACAAAGTTGTTTTTTTTTCAGAAGACGCCTCCCACAGCTATGAGATGGGGAGGGACAGCCTGTGTCCCAATCTCATCCTAGCTGTGCGGCTCTTATCAGCAGCTGGAATCCTCTGAACAGATGACAGCTGAGAATGGAGCAGCCTCTCTGTTGTCCATTCAGAGGATTTGAGCTGCTGATAAGAGCAGGTGCCGGGCAGCCCACCCACCAAAAAGGGGCTGGGGAGAACTATGATAATGTTCTATTTGGTTCCTCCAAAGAGGGAGGTAGCACCTCTGTTAACGGGAGGGACCAAATAGAACATTATGTTGTAGGTTAAGTTTGTACGCAAATTCAATTACTTTACATCACATTTTATTGATGCATCAAAAAACCCTGTTCTGTTTATATATATATTTATATATAAAACCCACCATTTTTTTTTACCCTAAGTGAAGTCAGCCATACCCTTTACTGGGCAAATTACATTTATTTTTAACAGCATTTATTCAGGTTACAAGTAGAACATAAGTGTGTGCTATATTAATAATTACACCCTGGAGATGGAATATAAAAAAGGCTTTCTCAAGGTAACACATATTCCAACAGATGGACAAGCCCTGCAAGATTCCATGGGGTTGCCTTCATCCAATTTGACTGCTTCAGAGGAAAGTCAGCTTTACACCTGATGCATCTGTGCGAAAAAGCCCACTGCCTTTAAAATGACTTTTCTAACCATTATTGGAAACAACAACATTAGGATAATGGCAAGAGTGACAGATAGAAATTCACCAGGGATGTAAAATAAATGAAATCAATTAGTATAATAAATACTGGCTAAGTGTCCCGCATCTCACACAGCAAACATTTGTCGCGCCAAAATATTCAGTGTAGACTATTAGAGGCAGAAAGCGGTTTATGAGAACTTTAAACAAATATCAAAGCCATCGTCAGATCCAATGAAAACTTCAAAATAAACAGGAACCAGGGCGGTGTAGCCTGGGAAATAGAAAATGAATGGATGCGTACCAATCAAGCAAACTGCACAGAATTTTTTTGGAAAATACATGTAATATTTTTACAGCGTTATTTATCTGTAAAATCTGCACAGGCAGTCGCCCTCTCAGAACGCGCCTGTTAACAGAATGAATCATTTTAAGGTCAGCTGTCATTCCTCTAGAAATAGTCCCTAAACAGATCATACAGCAGATGGAAAAGGCCAATCTGACATGACTCTTTGGCTTAATTATAGAAATACTAAGGTAACATATGGACTTTGTGAGTGCTGCCAAGTAATATGCACTGACTATAGCTATATGGAATGTCACAGCTTTGCTTCTTTTGTTTTGCAATCTAAGATTTTATCGTGCTTAACGTCTTTATGTAAATAAGGTGGCATTTCCAGGAACAGGAAAAAAAAATAACACTAACATATGAAAACACCTTTCCAGTGATTTGAGAAAGAATAGGAGTTTTAAAGGTTGTAAGTAGGAAAAAAAAGTCAGAGATTAGCCAAAAAAAGCTTAAAGTGTATCTAATGTCAAAAACAAAAATTGAGTATATTTCTTATCTTATACTTTAAATATAGTAGATGTATTCGTTTTCCTTTTTTTCACTATTTTTCTCTGTATTTTGACTTTGTGATCCTGCCAGGAACACACAGAATGTCCTAGGGTGACAACTTGACATTTCCTGAAACATTCCCTGGTGGACAATCAATTATTGCTATTGGAACACATAGACTTGGAAGATTTTCCACCAGGGATTGCTTTGATTCCCTGCTTTATAAATAAAGCCCTAAGTGTATCCGATCTATAGAGGGGAAGTGTTGTTACCCCAGGGCAGATAGTTTGCAGACTGCAGAACAATTTACCCTCTTCTCATCTCTACAAAAAAAAAGTAAGTTAAATATTTTATAAAAGCAACCTGAGCAGGAAGGTAAGAGCATTTAAAATAATATTGCAAAGCCCCCAAAGAAGAGTTGTATGGGAGCTGTGGGGGGAGTGTGGTTAAGCATGCTGTACTGGTATTACCACAAGCCTGAAAGAGGTCTTACTATCTCATTGCTCTTGAAGGTTACACTAGTTCTGTTTACCTGTACTTGTACTAAGAAAATTGCCCTTGTAACTTTTTTTAAAAAAAGTGACCACAAATAATAAAAAAAACTAAAAAAGTTCTAATTAAATTAAAATTGATCAGTAAAATACCCTTAAAAACACAATAAAAGCGTTTTTAAGCAAAATTCACCCGAGCAGCTCAATGAGGAAAACTGAGGGTTTCCACTTGAGTTAGATTTCTCTGAAATTGGTAATTGAGTTTTCAAATCAGTTCATCACAAATAAATCACTCATACCTAAGCATTAGTTTCACCATTTGTCTTACCATTTCACATACAACAGACTACCACAGAATTTTGCATTCTTTCACTTTTTACCCTAACGTGTGTTCAGTGGCTATAAAGATAGGTTTAAAGGCATTTTAGGCAAACATATCTGAAGTACTAATGGTGAACAGATAATATCATAGGTGGTAAACTGCAACATCCAACAACACTGCAACAACACTGCAATTTACCATACCACGATATTAATTCCAAATTCCTGTATATGAATATGTAATTTGTTAGTGCAAATTAAGGAACTGAAAGCAATGTATATAAATATATAACTATCCATCACCTGTATAGAATCTCTTTGACACACAAATATGTCTGGTAATTTTTGGCTTCCAGATCGTCGCTATCAAGTCAACCCATCAGAAATTATGGGAGCAATTTATATATATTTTATAATTGGATGCACAGACATTTCTGCACTAATTGAATAATGAAATTAACTTGGCTGAGACAAGTACATTTTGATGGCTTATTTACTACAAATTGGAACAGACATACCTTCAAAAGCCAATTTACTTTTTGTTAGCTTCCAATATAAAAAATGTGGTAACCAATAACTAAAAATTGCAAAGCTGGCAGTTCTAGAACACCACATCAGATTGTATATATACATTACATTGAAAGCTGGCATGTTAATAACATCTAGGTAATGAAAATTTTATATTAGCAATCTCATGTTTTCTATATGTTTATAGTAAGCAGATAAGGATTATAAGTCTATGAGGTCAAATGGCAAGATTGTATTTTTATAGCAGGCAAAGCAGGCATATATGGAAGATTATTCATTACAGTGAAATGGGAATATCACAATTTACCTATAATGTTACTTTAAGTATGTCAAACATTTACTACTTTATTAAGATATATATATATATATATATACACATACACATATATACACACACATATATACATATAGAGGTTGATTCATCAAGCAAAATCGGAAGCTCGCTCGCGCATTCGTATTCGCGATCCGAAATCGTAAGCCGTCTCGCAATTCAGCAACTGAATGAGCTCGCGGCCAGAGCCGCACATCTCCGGCAGCTTTACACTGGCGAGCTTGCATTAAAAAATCATTCTTTCTAATGGCACACATATTACCCTTAGCCCTAAAAAAAAATCTTTTCTTTGAGGGGCTGTTGTTTTGTTTGTTATCCTAATTAATCTATGTTACTGCATTTGATACTTTGCTTACCATTTAGCATAATAGCTTCTTTTTTTATTTGTTTTTACTTTGAATGTTTAAATGTCTATT
>NC_092871.1:33268535-33294513 GCF_032062135.1 Pyxicephalus adspersus
GGACCCTAACAGCAACTACCTGCATTATACCTTATTTCTACAAGAAAATAAGAGCAAAATAATACTTTGAAACTTCTTTAGGGTTAGCTTGAAAAACCTTTTAACAGAAGTCCCTTTCAAGCATATAGAGTATTTATATATGTCTACAATGGAGAATATATATTTTTTAAATTATTTTAGCATTTTAGGAAATAAAATAAAGAAATAAAAAAAATACCTAAACAGTAAATATTTGTTGGCCTGATTAAAAGTATTACTAAACTGAAAAAATAATTTACGTAATATTAAATGATTTTTTAATGATAAATTCCTTCCTCCTGTTGTTGTAAAAATATGTGGTCAATTAGTTCATAAAACTGCATATACTTAACAGTTGCGACTACAATGGATACTCTGTTCACAATGTATTCATTTGTAGCCACCCCATTGTGCTATAAATTGCCAAGAATACACATGAATCATGGATGTCAACATCCACATCAGTGCAAACAATGTATCAGTATATTGCAGTATGTTTATAGCCTAACACTGGGCACTACAAATTTACTGTCTTGTATCAGCAGTCTAGGAGAATGGTGCCCAAAAAGCAGAACATTTGGTAGTCATTTTGTTGCATATAGAATTGGTAAATTTTGTTACATTTTCTTGTTCAAAGCAAGTGAAACTATGTAAATGTGAATATTAGGTAGGACATACAGAATAAGGTAAGATAGAGGAGGTGGAAAAAGGTTTTTTTTTTTGGTAGCCGGTATATTTGATATTTGTCAGACGATTACAAGTTGTAGTGTGATTGAACACTTCAATACATTGCAGCTGCGATTCCACTTGCCACCAGGGATTCAAATATCTCTCTCTCCCCAGGTTAATTTCAATTTTGGCAAAAATACAGTGTCCTTCCTATTCATTAATTGAAACCTCACCAATGGTTGTCGGTGGCTCTCACTATCCTCTGAAGAAGCACATAGGGTGAAACACGTCCAGCTCTAAAACCAATTCTCACCTCTGTATTCTAGATTGAACAAATGCTTTTCTAGCAAAAATCTGTCCAATATCTAAGCTATGACCCCCACTGTGAATAATGGGGTCATTTTGACTTGTATCATATTTGTATATTCATTCACTAATGTGTAGAATTGTCTAATTGCACTACAACTTTTTTAATTGTCAGACAAATAGTAAATATACCTGCCACAAAAAAAATCTTTTTTACACCTCCCTCTCTCTTTCCTTATTATTACAAATGTGAGGTTCGCAGAACCAATGAATACCAAAACCCAAATGAATCACAGACTCTTACTATCGTTATAGGACATACAGGTAGGTCATATTATATTTAAAGCCCAAGATAAGGATTTTTGACCTTTTTGACTTCATTAATTTATCAATATCCCCCTTCGTTCCTTCTCACTGGTTCACAGCAAGGAGCATACACTCTACACATAATACGTGTTGTCAAAATGGTTATTACCCCATTGAAGAATCTTAGGTCATCAATCACATTTAAGCTCCCAAGACAGGTTTGAGTCTGACAGGAGATGAATCTTTTCACATTTATTCTACACCTTCTGTATGTAAACGATAGCACATAGCTTGAAGTAGATCTGTTTAAAACACAAGCAGGAGATCTGAGATCCCCAGATTACCGACCAAATGGACTTCCGTTGGACTAATGCATTTGCAGAATGTCTGGAAAGAATAGTGCTGGCCATTTAGTCTATGTTCCCATCTTAATGTTTTTGTTCTGACTTTGGTGTACATTTATTGTCACGTGAAGAAAAAAAACATGAAAAATGCTTCCATGTAAAACACCTTCCAAACTCTACACACTGTATACTGCTTCATCTCACTGCATAGAAATTACTTGCATAGTATTATCGGGTCAGTATTTGACTTAAGTTGTTACATAAAGTTGTTTTTCTAAAGTGCACCTACAGATGTTCCAGCCACAGAACCAATGCCTATGTCAAATTGCAGGCACAGTATTTTTTTTCTAAATCGTGTGGATCACCATAAAAACAAGGAATGGCACAACCAGGTCTCTCCTTTTTAGCTGAGCCCTGGATTTCCTCACAAACTATTAACTATATTTAACCCTTACAGAGGGTAAGAGACACTGATATCTGCAATCTTTCCACTCAATGTAATTTATTCATGAATAAAAAGCAAAATATCCCTATTATCCAGTTTTATTAAATTTGTAGACTGGTAAAAAGCTACAGTCAATGTCATCAGCATAAATATGAAAAGGTTTTATACATGTTATTTCACCTCCAAACGGCAACATCTTTTTATATCTTAGTTATATCTTAGTTTTAGGCAAATCACCCTGACCTGGATGTCAAGGGAAAAAGGTGTCAGGCAAGGGTCAACAAAAGAAAAGAGGTATAAAGTGTTGAAAGTCAGATAAGTCAAGAGGAGGACCAGAACATTACATAGTAAGAGGGTTGTGAGACAGTTCATATTTACTCTAGCTGCAGGGTAACCAATAATTGGCATGACTTATTGAACTCCAGACTCTTTTACATGCACCACTAATCCTGACATTATTATACTTCTCAGCATTAGTTCCTTTGGTTTTCAAGCAAATACTTCATAAATGTAAGCTTAAGGCAGCAATTGCTAAAAGTTTATTATCTAAAACACTAACGACCTGAAGGACTTGCTTTATTATAGATGGCGATATTGAATAGGAGGATGACCACTGGGTAGCAATATTTGGGTTTCATGAATAAAGTTGCAGAAGTGGCTTTATACATGCTACACATTTTTAAAATGCAGAAATGTGTCTTATCAATGTATTTTCACAATTTCACTGGAAAGTTAGAAACCAACTGAGCACTATTCAACTAAATTAGTAAAACCAAAAAACCTAGCATGTGATCCCAAACTTGTTGCCTGTCAAAGTCATGTGACTAGCCTCTCGTCCAATTATGTAATGCTAAGCAAAGAGAACCCCAATTGATGATGCAGACAACACCGTGACCTGCATTAACTAGCAAGAAGTAAAACACATGCCCAATGGGGAGTATTATTTTCCTTTGCTATTAAAAAAACAGAGCATTTATGAGATACCAGATATCTCTATCTATAAACTGCAACGTTATTGCAATTTTCTTTTTACTTTTAATGCAGGGATATGACCATACTGCTGCCTTGAACTGCTAAAAAGTGTAATAGTTTCAAATCTGAACCCTGTTAGTGCCAGTATCCACAAACTGGCCTGTTGGGGCCTTCATCAACTCAGCAATGCATTGTAAACTATTTGCCTTTAACTTATTTCAATGTTCTTGGCTGAAAAAAAGTTTCTCGTGTAAAATTTTGCTCTGCTTTTAGTGGAAATATTATAAATACTATAACATTTTTAAGTTAGTCAACAGTATTTATAACATATACTGTTCTTTTTATATTTCTACAAACTGTTATCCCTGGTGAGAATCAGAAATGTTTTACATTTCACTTAAACAGTGAATGGTGAACAGCAGTATCTTTGGAATGAAGCTGTGTTTCCAGAGGGTATATCAGACAAAAACCACTGCAGCATGTAGGTATAGTTTCTGTATTCCCATTGGTGACAAGCAATTTTGCCCTTTCACGTGCAAAAAAGTATCTACACAAAAAATAATAAACAGAACAAAATTGTTAAATGTTACTTACAAAACTTCATGTTGAATTGCGTATCCATAAACTGGTCCTAAATTATTTGAAAAATGCATTCTGCAAGTAACTTCTGTCATCATTCCACTGAGTATGCTAAACACATACCTGCGTACCTTTTTAATATTTTAATATGTTTAAAAAAAATTTCTCTTCAGAACAGAGCATACCTTCCCAAGGGAATAACAGGTACGATTAACTAATATAACAAAGTGGTCAGAACTACTGTTGTAAAGTTAGGGGTTCCATTCCCTCCAAATATGCTGTTTATTTGTTCACTGTGTTAGTAAGTTTCATGAGTTAGTGGTTTCGATTCTTTAAAGAATGCTAATCCAAAAATATGCAGTTAGATTAAATAAAAATCTAGACACATACTACTGATACTGATTGTATCAGAAATGGTAAGAATGGTTCAGCATTATTTGTAACATAGTGCGTCCTGTATGTTTGCGTAATTGAATTCAAGATTAAATATGTCTGTAAATTTTTTTTTTTAATAGGAAGTTTTTCAGCATTAATTACATTGTGTCTATAATTACTTCAAGGTAGTGTCCTGGATTTATTAGTAGTCACCTTGAGGTGCCTGTAACAACTTTTTTCATAGCTACCTGGAACCCACAAACCTCATGGTACTCAATTATAAAAATAATCGTATCAAGCACTCCCTCTTGCATACTACTAGAATTAAACGGGAATTTTGGATTGTGTTAAATTATGCCTAATTTAACAGATTTAGATTTCTATTGTGTTGAGTGTTTCAGATCTTCATAAGGAGGAAAAAACCAAAGGCTGCTATCTACTTTTGCTATTGTTTGAACACACCTAGCTTGACTGTCAGTACCACGAGGTCAGACCCTTTTTTAGTTTCCAAATACGTCCTTATGAAAGTGGGTAATGCTTTTAGCGTACTATTGTTTAATGAGACAGAGCTATCAAAGATTTTATAAACAATTCTGTAAATTTCCTTATTTGCTGCTTTTTATTACATTCTTGTTTTGGAACTGTTTTCTAAACGTTCACTCTTCTCTACCCATCACATCTCCGTAGGGCATTTAACGGGTGGCTTTAATAGTCCAACAAGGAAATGTGGTAGAAAGGGGGTTAGAAAGTTAACTTCCAAGCTTAGGTTGCTATTTGTACAATTAGGAAACCTAGTTTCAGTGCTCCCTGAAATGAATAGGAATGTGTAGTCACTTCTATGTGTTTGCTTCATTGGTTACTCCTTCCCAGCATTTGGGGAGAAGGAGAAAAGCATTTTGTAACCTAAGCTTTAATTAACTTAAACTTTAGTCTATTATAACAACCAGATATTTCAGGAAGACATTTTGCCAAGTGGAGTTTTAAGTTTTTTCACTACAATAGACTGCATGATTATAATTATTAGGAAACATTTTCTGTTACAAATAAAAAAAATTGCTGTAGATAACTTCAATTACCAATGGCAGAGCGAGTACTGCATCATAGCATTACAGAACTGAATATGTTACAGTCAATAAACAGATTTATATATGTGTGACATGAAAAGGAAAATACATACAGAAGCCTGAGGATAAATTACATCCGTCCCATAGACTTCCCTTCATAAGTGCAAACTGATAGAAATCATTATCAGACAGTTGTACACACTTTTATGAAAAAATGTTATGTTTCTTTTTCTTGTTACATAGATATAAATTGTGCAATAACTGTAACATCCAGTGTGCTCTACCATACTTGAAGGAGCTTGATTTTCAAAAGAAAGAAAACTATCGACAGTCATAAAAAGCAGCTTTTGTTATTTTGACAAAAAGCATTTCCTGATCTTTTCCACTATGAACACCAAACTACACCTCTTTCTTATATTTATTGGAAGTGGGAGTGATGTTAGAAACCCAACATTACATACAGCTTAAAGATAATGCCGTGTAGAATAGCTAGGGATGTTATATCAATGGATGTATTTCACATTTTTTTGCCATTTACTTTCTGTTCTTTTTGAAAATGTACATCTGCATGTACTAACCCTGTAGAGACCTGTACATTTCAGTTCTTCCAGGCTTATTTCTCATTACATGAGTGCTGTAAAATGATACAGCAGGTAAGTATCACAACTTCAAGGCTGTGTTACTGAATATTATTGCTATATTTTGATGTATGGATAGCTAGATAACAGTAGAGCTACTTTTGATGCTATTGGAGATACAATTTTATATCAATTTGCACACTAAAATACAGAACAAAATATGTAAAGCAAGTTCTAGATGCTCTCTTTACATAGCAAATATTAAGTAATAAGGGGTAGTTTGCAGATTTATTTTTAGTACACATTTGCAATTACTATCACCCAAAACAATCACACACAATAGATTAGGAACAATGTCTGTGCAGACAACTCATGGCTCAGTTATGTTCTATAGAGAAGGAAGGATAAACCCGGGGCTCTCTATGATTTGCTATACTTTAGTATAACAGCAGTCATTAGTGGACTTTGTTAGTAATCCAACATAGAGGATTACTTAACAACATCCCGTGTATAAGGAACACCTGTATATCTTCTAGATTTGATTATCTTTTCAGGCAATAACAATCTATACAATAAATGTGGCACTAAGTGGAGAGGGTTATTTTTATTATTTTGTACTGATGATAACCCTAAATTTGGTATTATTCTTATTTGAAAAATAATTTCACAATAATAAACTGACATTCTATGCCTGCCATAAATTCCCTTTATATAGCCTAATGTAGGTAGAAATTAAAATTTTCTATATACCTTTTTGTGTATATACAAGGACCCTATAGGGATAAGAAGTCTTTTTAAAAATGTTTTCACTCAAGATCTACCTAACTTTTACCTATAATATAAACATTTTTCAAAATGTATTCAATAAGAAAATGTTTGACTTAACTTTTACTCATGTTACATGCTTTATCAACCAAGCCATTCAGAATTTTGCATTAAGTTTAAATTCCAGGAATTTTTGCCTTATAATGAAGGATTTTGCATGTAATTATTTACATCAGAAAAGGCTTTACAGGTAGTCCCTGGGTTACATACAACATAGGGACTGTAGGTTTGTTCCTAAATTGAATTTGTATGTAAGTCGGAACAGGTAAATCGTTTTAATAAATGCAATTAGGATAGATGTTTGCCTCAACATATTATTAGGCAGCATGGTATCAGTTACTGTATAAAATCCTTACTGTGAGTTAATCACAAACTTTATGGAGGCCAGACAATTATTATCTTCTGGAGCAAGCTGTGCTATGCAAAAAGAAACAACTGCAGAGTTTGTCTTGGTCATTAAAGAGTTAAAAGATGTTACAGATAAGCTTAGCTCTTAAGATCAACCACAACCTCAGCTGTGTTTACCAATAGATTTTTTCTGCAAGTCATGCAAACCGCCCCCCTCCCCGCTCCAAGCCTCCATCCTGCACACGAGCAAGCAGGGAAGCCCCGTTCGTATGTAATAGTCCTTTGTATGTCAGATGTCCTTAACCCAGGGACTACCTGTATTTCAATAAAAGGACACATTAACACTTAGCACTTCTTGTATGTTGTTTCAAAACACTTGCATAATGTCACTCTTTAATGTATGTTGTGTGTATGTATGTTGTTGGCAGTTCATAAATTTGAATTACAAAAAAATGTACATCCATCTGTTTTTCTGACCTGACAAAGCAAAGTAGTAGGTTATATTGCGTTTAGATGTGCTGCAAAACATTTGCTGAAATACATTGCTCCAGTGAATGGAGCAGCTGCTCAAGCAATCTAAAACGTGCTAACATGCATTGTGTTAACAGCACATTACCTCAAGTGTGATTCTGCCCTGAAGAACAAAAGACAAAGCCACACTAATGATGTCTTTAAGCCTCAGTGACCAACTGTGCAATCAAAATTTCTGATTTACAGCAAAGACACAACATGATATGCCAATATATTTCTAGCGGAAAGCCCTTGTCAGTGGAAAATTTAGAAGACCTTGTACTATACAGAATAGATCATGAGCAGCAAAAATAACAAGTATGTTTCTAATGTGTATGGTATAGCATAAATCTCCCAGGACATGTCCTAGGATGACAATAACGCATCTATATATCCTATTTACTTTTAATAATACATTCTCCTGTATAATATAAGGTTCCAGATCGGTATCCCACATAGTGCAAGCTAACTAAGACTGCGAACAGAGCTGAGCACCTACTTTGGGCAAACTGTCCGTTTCAGATTCTCTATTCTTAGTTTTCAATATACCGCTATGGCCTACAGTTTTGTGCGACTTGTGCAGAATTGAGCGGGAGGAAGGTAGTATGAAAAAGCTGGCCTAGGGAGGTAAGTAGCATAAACCCTGCCCTGATAATGCTTACATAAGCGTACATAAAGAGTCAGCACAATAAAAATGTCATTCTTTTTGGGGAACGGCAACTATGGGATTGTTATACCTGTTGGGCGATTCCAACAGTAATAGCTCTGCACCTGACTTACCAAGGAGCAACATACTGGCTACATTATATAAACTTTCACTCTCTATGGCTGTCAAAAATAGTGGTAACATTGATTTTATATTAAGATTTGAACATTTAAAAAACATAAGCAAAAAAATATTTTCATATGCAATTTGTTGCAAACATAATGATAAACAAACTAACTAAACCATGCTTTGACCTCAGCTACAGAAAATCCTCCGGCTTATTGGTGATGCTATTCTAGGCCATTAAAAAATTGGCCATTGACCTTATCACATCTGTGGTTATATTTTAAACTATGAAGCCTAAATATTTGGAATATTTACCAATCCAATCAATCACAAAACAAAAAAAAACACTCCACTCATTTTTCTGCTTTAAGTGCATTAAATCCAGAATACCGCTTATATAAATTATGCAAATTAACTTATTATCAGGATTACCTAATGAATAGGCTACTAAAATGATATTTAGCTCAGTTTCAATAATAGACAAACGTCAAGTGCCTAGACTAATTATGTAAAAACAATTGTTATCTCATATTTTCTTCCCTACAAAACAGCTTCACTACACTTAATTGACACTTCATTAACACAATTTTTTTTATTTTGCAATAGATGAAGATCAAACCATATGCAAGTAGCCATTTATATAGAAAGAAAATGATTTTCACTGTACAAAAACAATGTGCTGAACCCACAGAATAAATTTTTTGACAACCTGACACTCGGAAAACTAAATTTGAATAGTTAACAGGAGTTACTTGAAAATCCTTAGAATTATTTTTACAGCTTTACTAAATAAGCTTGCCCATAACTGAAGAATAAAGTCACAAGATTTAGATAGCAACAATTGTATTTAAATTAAAATTTTATATTGCATGTTTCATATTGTTCAGCATGGTGGAAAAACATTAACGTTTCATAAATAATTGATAATACTAGACATTAATTATGGATAATTAAAATGTTAATGTACTATATAAAAAATAAAACTGCATTCCCGTCTATAAGGTAAATGTAGGTTACATCTTGGAGTATGATATAAAAAAAGAAGCAAATAATGGTTTTAATATTCACTGTAACAAGATTAGACAATGTAATCCACAGGTTGATGAGATTTTTTCTAGAGATGTATACCTAAATCAGAAATAAAAACAACAAAAAAATAATCTACACTTTTAGTGACCGAGGCATTGAAAACAGATTATTCATTAATGTGAAAAGTATGTACACCCTATGAAAATGATTTAATGGGCCTGATTTAATAACTCCCCAAGCAGTATGATTAATAAAGATTTTTAAACGCAAAAGCGGTGCATTTAAAAATCCTCATTATTTTAACTTTCCTGCCCAGTCCCGCCTACCTGCATGATGGTCCCACCCTCCAGGCACAAACTCGCGAGTGGATGCCCAGCCAGCATGTTTCCCCTGGCCTCGCATCCCCAACGTTCACACGCTGGGGACGTAGATGCCGGCCTGGTTTTGCCAGCATGGACAGATGCCTGGCCGGCATCAGCAGAGAAAGAAAATGCCAGACATCACTGGAGGACGCCGCAGGCACCACTGGAGGACGCTGCTTCCTCTCTGGAAATTCCACCTGAGTGTGACTCGGGGTTACCACTTTTTGGTATGGAAAATCCACCCGGAGCCACACTCGGGATTACCGAGTGGTCCAGCAAACTTGGTAAAGAAACTGCAAATTTTGTAAATAATTTGTAAATAAGCGTCTTAAATCTTAAGATCTTATCTTGAGATCCTAAATTAGAAATGAAGATTACTCACCTTTTTGTCTACCTCACTTTAAGATCCTTGGTTAATATCAACTGCCACAACATTTCCTTAACACAAGAAGAAATTACATTGGTGAGAGCAAAATTTTATTTCCCAGTTCACCCTATAAATTAATTTTAAAGCCATTTTTTTCAGTTTTTTATCAGTTTGGATACAAATGGCAGATAATTTTTATATGCCCACAGCTCCTATTTTTACACAAGATTTACACAACTTTCACCTGTCACTTTTTTATCCAAATAAAAAATTTGTGAATTCTGGATTAAGGAACTTCTGTGCAAATATTTACAAAGAGACCTCAACCTTACATTTTAAAATGTTTATTAGCAGCATAGAAAGGAGTTAATTAAAGCAGAATGGCAGTAAAATAATCTATACAGAGTATTACATACTATAATCTAATACTAATGGTCCTCCTCTCCACTGATCCCCATTGTGATAACCAATCCCCTTAAAGCTACTTTAGGTAAAGAAGATTTGCCTCTGTTTCCAACTGTTCTTGTCACCCCCTCTCTTGGGTATTTCATCCACTAGACCAGTGTTTCCTAATCTTTTTAACATGAAGGAGTCCCTTGAAATAACTTTTAAGTCTTCAGGGAACCTTTTTTATAATTACTGTATCCACAGTACATTAGAATGTTGGCCACTAGGAACAATGCTTCTTTCATTGCTGGCCAATGGGAAAGCTGCCATCCTTATGGATAGCCAAAAAGATCATTGGTATCTGTTAAACGGACCTGAGAGGCACAAACTGCTCACTGTAACCTCAAGAACTCAAGAAACCTAGAGCATCCTCTAAAGGAACCCTAGTTGAGAAACACTGAATTAGACAAAACAATCATTTGCTCCTAAATCCATCTTGGGGGTGAGGAACAGTACAATTTTAATTTTATTGGAGCCTGCCCATTGTTAGGCTTTAACATACCAGCCAATTTTTCAGTTATGACATTATTCTGTATATTTACTTCATCACTTTTCTGTGGTATGAACTCCATTAGGTATGTTTCTGGCAGATGTGCTGACTGGGCTCGCAAAGCCTTTCTTCTACAACATCATGAAAAATCAATACGCCAAGTAATTATTGTAGATAAATTTGAATAACCTGAACACAGTGTTTAACGGTTATCAATAATAGGTCTGTCAATCAAAAACATGTTTTTGCCTAATCAACAAAGCGATTTTTAATTGTGTGTACAAACTGGGAGTTTTGTATTTTACAGACTAATGCAAGGAATACATACTGTAAAAACAACTATTTTTGTGTGATATGTGAAAAAAATACTACTTCTAAAAGTGCAAAAAATGCTGCTAATTCTGGCAACAATAGCAGTGAATGGTAGAAATCAAAGAATCAATCCATTAAGTTCAAGATCTGGATGAGGCCAAATCACAACAGATCTTTATAGAATCTGACTTTCAAAACAGCTACAGTAGACATATGGTGGTATACCAGGTATAGCAAGTCTACAGCCCTGTCCATACCCTAACACAAGGGTGTCAAACTCTGGCCCAGATGTCAGTTTCTTTGGACCCCTAAAGAATTTTGAAAATGAATGGCATCTGGCCCACCTGCCCACCACTGCCTTCTGCAGCGAGTGATGCCGCTACTACAATTCACGGCATCACTCACATCTATAGAGCAGCGGTCTGTTCTGTTCTATAGATGCAAGTATTGCCGATAATTGTAGTCTCGGCATCACTCGCATCTATGGAACAGCTCTCTGTCGATGTGGCTTCACATTGAGCTGTTCTATAGACGCAAGTTATGCCAGGAATTGTCTCGACATCACTCGTGTCTACTGAACAGTTTTCTGTTTCTCTTCTCTTTAAAAAGCGTGGTAAGTCAAATAATATTATATTTTTGCTAAATCACTATTTATTAAGCTCACTAAGCATAAAATTTATGGCTATTTAAATATAGCTAAATGCAACAGACAACAGCAGGAAAACGTGACTTGTGCCATGATGCCAGAACTGGGCGACATAATAACTTTTTACAGACATAGCAATATATCAGAATCAGAATATAGCAATTTACAGAGTAATTGACTTCACATGCAAATGTTATTGAGGGTTTCCTGAGCTCAGTAGACAGCAGTACCAAGCAACTTATCAGTTTGTTGTTCTAGTAAGCTGGAAGATGATTTTTAAATAAAGAAAAAATAAAACAATTTTAGTATATCCCACGGTTTGCAAATATAATCATTCAAATGTTCCCCTTCTGCTGCTGTCTTGAGATCTCAACCTTGTGCACAAACATGTATTCTATTCTTTGTGTGTGTCAATGTGTGGCCTCGCATTGGACTGTACTAGTAATGCAGGGAATTGTAGTAGCGGCATCATAGCGTCTATAGAACAGCTCTCTGCCATTGGAGTTTATACTGACAGGTAAGCTCATTACAAATTATTACTTTCCAAAAACAGTTTTTGCATGTTAAGCAATACCTCTTTGTTTCCATATAAAAGTGTTTTATATTTAATTAGAAGAAAAAACTTCCTCAATTTTTTTCAATAAATTTCAAGTTTGGCTCCCGATCTGGTTTAAGTTTTTAATTTCGTCCCTCTGTGTATTTGAGTTTGACACCCCTGCCCTAATACAAACCTTAATGCACTTTACCAACAGTTGGGTAACTTTTTTAAGTCAAGGTGGTACACACACTTTTAAGGTGTTAAGGTTCTACTTCTAAATTTATAAGATATAAAGTTTGTTAATTATCTTTAATCACTTTCAAACAAAACTATTTACCTTATATTACTTTTCATTTTCGGCTCAGAATTTAAAAAAATGTTACACACCTTTTAGAAAAAGTAAACTTATTTTTTGCCCTCCCCAACCTAACATATGCCATCTTCTCCTGCCCCTGATGTATCCATACCTCCATACCAAGGTCACAGCCAGCCTCAAAACCTACACCCTACTGGATATATCTAATTTTGCAGAAGATACCAGAAGCATCCGTCCCTTTGGCAATAATTTTTTTCGTCCCTTTGGCAAAAATGTTTTCACTTTACTTCTACTTTAGGTTTTATGTTTGACCAGGAAATCTTTTTTCAAACATTAATCCTGTGTAGGCACACAAAACAAGTGTTGGGGTGGACTGGAATCTGCTACACTGTGGTGGTGTTCATACTACATCCATGTCCTTGTATTACTTTATATGACTATAATTTACACAAGATTTACCATCAGTGCTCTTTGGTAGTTGATATAGGCCTATTTGTATCTAGAGTAGGTGGAGAAGTGAAAAATTTGGGAAATTTCACAGCTTGGAACAATGTATATATATTTTTTACCATCAATTAGCAATGTGTTTATTCAACGTTTTTTTTATTTAGGACTTAAGTAGGAGGTGTCTGGGGGACGAGTGGGACATGGGTTGACAATGTTTTATTTTATTTACCTACTTAATAAAGAAGATTAGAATTTTATTTAAAAGGGTATTTTTTTGTGGTGTTCGATATCACTCCTTATTTTTCTTTTAATATTTATCTTGCCTGCATTTACAAATAAGTCCCAATATATTCCAGTTGGCAGGTCTTCCTTTTATTATTTATAATGTAATTTATAATAAATAATAATAAATAATATTTATGCATTTAGAGATGCAATGCCATTAATTTCAATGAATCTCACATGTGTGCTTCAGCATTTAAAAACTGCTGCATGCACAATTTAATAAAAGCCCTTTGATGTACCATGAAATAAAATGGTATACTTCGAGATGTTTGTAATGCATTGCAACTATGGTTGCTATACATGTAATTTTTCTGCTTGGTTTAAAAACAGCTGGTGGTAAATCTTTGTCAAGAAAATGGTACAACCTCTTTTATCTATATGGAAATGACAATAGTAAGGCTCATGAAAAGTTTAATGCAAATTAGGTGTCCAGATTCTACATAAATAGTTAGAAATACACAATTTAAGCTAATTTATGCATGTAATCGTTTTTATTTCTTTGTATGTGTGAACTACTTGGGTTGTTACTGACATAAATGGTGTAAATTCCATGCCAATAGCCCCGTTAAAAATATATTTACTGTAAAAAATGTTGACATGTACAATACAATACATTACATATATATATGTAAGGGTCTATATATGTATTCAATACAATACATATATAGACCCTGCATCCTTCTTCAGGATACTGCACAATAGTCATACACAAAACTACAAGTACTACACAAAACCAATCAAATCGATCAAACCAATCAAAATCAAAATCAAATGTTTCTTTAAAGTTAACACAATTCTAAAATGTTGTTATAAATACACTATATTTTACAAATAAAACTTGTTCTTCAAGGATATTCTTTATTATTGTTATAAAAGTTAATGCACAGAAACCAATTTTATATTTAAAATAGTGGCCTTATTAAAAGGGGTTATAGCTAGCTTAATGTAAAAAAGAAAGCACTTAAACATTTTAGTTGTATGAATCAATCTTCAGATGTGCACTGTAGTACACCAGAAACCTAAAATCCCAAAGGTGTTCTACTATTTCAATAGCATGCAAATAATAAATAAATAAATTGAATAGAATCAGAACATTACATTAGGTAACTGTCAAAAAAAGTAATTAACTCTATTGCTAACAATTGATTAAATATTACATGTAGTTCAGCCGTAAGCATTCCCAACAAAACTTGCCATATATCAATAGGTACTTGGATTTCTCTCTTCAAAGTGATTTAAAGTTTGGTAATATTTTACGATATGCTGGGCCTCTTGGATTTAATTGGAAAATAAATTGAGGAATTAATATTGGGGTTTATGGGTCCCCCTAGTAAAATTGTATTCTACCTCTGCATTCTATCTTAATTAAAGTTTGGTGGTAATTTCTAATTGGGTTCTCCAACAACTCATGTGGGATTGCAATGCTAATTTATTAAATGAGTTATTCAGCTGAACTGATCTTTTCAACAACTTTAAAGCCATGCTTTACATGCCTTTATGCACTAATGCACTAAGGAAAGTGCATAGGGGTTAACATCAAATTAAATGGTGTGTTTGACCAAGAACAATTATAGGCTTCATAAAAAATTACATTATGCTAATCATTGTGATTAGGTTTTGGTGTGTTAGGAATTTAGATGAATAGTTAACGTTTTGAATATTTAGATATTGCCTGTACTTTAAGCCCACCAATTAGCTTTCAATGTTGTATATGAGATGGGACATTTAACATGTTTTTATTATAATATAATGTGCCAATATATACACTTAATAGTACATACCAGTTTAAATCAATCTCAATAGATTATCCCTACCAAAAGCTTCTTTTATTATGTAACTGTCAGCAAAACAATGTCTCAGTATGACTAATAAATGCCTTTATTGCTACAGGATACTATACAAATGAACAAAAAGTTAAACTTCATTCAATAAGTTTGTTTTAAGTTTATGCTAAAACTATGCTAAAAGTCATCCTCTAAGCTAAAAATACGTTTAAACCGAACATAAAACTTTGACTTATATATATTACACTGCTCCTTAATTCAAATTAGTCTTTGTACATCAAAAGAGCTCACAATCTATCAATTTATCATATACATGCCAATTTTCATTCTTAGCAATTTAACTTACAAGAGTATGTTTTAAAAACGTAATTATGTTGTTCAAATATGACCAAAGTTCAAACCAATACTAAAATGCAGCCAACCTTTACAGAAATCTGTTTGTAGATGTTGGGAATTAATTTACTTTAATGGATAGTACACCTGTCATGGCAAAAGGCTCTGTTCTCTAGAATTAATTATGGAAAACAATATTATGGAATTCAATTGTTGAAACAAAGCTCCAAACACACCATAGATGATTCAGACCCCCAGACTTAACACCTAAAAATTATTTTACTAAATGCTTGGATGAGATCATTTGTAAATTCCTTAATAGTAAAGATATTTCCCACAGTATACATCCACCAGCCATGTAAGCATTTATTATTGGGATATGTTGATCATAGGGAATATCTACTGATGCTAATGGAAAGAACATTTTATTAACTATCACTTATATTATTTAAATAAGCTGTAAATAAAGCTGCCATCTTAGAACTTTTATTATAACTGCCTATAAAGGACTAGAGACCTTTTACACTGCTGTTTACAGATACTACTAACAGTACGGGAATTGGATGTGATCATCTGTAAATTACTAAAAATGATATGTCACGTATTAGATATAGATACCCTGAAACTGTTTTTATTTGATCACTTTGATAATAGGAGAAAACTACCAATACCAATGGAAATAGTAACTATCACTTACATCACTTTTATAAAGTCTATGTATAAGGCTGCACTTTGTTATAGATGTTCATACAAAACTAAACAGCTTTTCCAATGCCGTTTTCACAGATAATACTAACAGTGCAATAAAGGGAATTGTTCATAAGTAATTCATATGTTAAAAAGTTTGTGTTTTTCATGCTTTTATTACTTTATTAAAAGGGATCATTTCTTTTTTGGCTTTATAGTGAATCAATGACATAAGCATTAACAATCTAATTTTAAAATTGAACATATTTTACAAAAAAGGGCACTAGGATGAACAATTTTGAACATACGATTTTTTGATAATCTTTAATATGAGAGAGCAATCTACTAGAGAGTGCATCTAAACTCGAGGCAGAAAACTATTACTGAACTGTCAACAAATCTTCAAATCTAATGTGACTTACATATAAGCTAGGAATGGTAGAATCTGTAATTCATCCTCACAAACTAATTAATTATCATAGAGATTGCCTATTGATTGCTTGGTATGCACTCCGAGTGAGATGACCATGTTTCACATTGCACATAAGTGCTGAATAGATAAAAAAAAAAAAAGCTTGGTAATTCAGAACAGAATAACTTACCAAACAGCATTTTTAATATAAATCTTTAAATGTATTTCTGATTCTGAATATTCTTCGGACCTTTATCTATCTCACCACATAGGAACTAAAACACAGTGTAAAGTTCTGATCTATGGATACAAACCTTTTTTCGCTCTTCACAGTAAGAAAACAATTGAAAAGCATAGACTAGAAGGGAAGATTTTACAATACTAGCAAATCTTGGAATATTACAGATTTTGACTGCTTCTAAATATGTGCTTCATTTTAATCATATTGACATTGAAATTGTTAAAATGAATGTAGCATGTCATAATTTGAAAGCTTCTATAAGATACAGTTATCCTATTTGTAGTGCTGAAAGATGTCTCTTGCCACTCAATATTTATGGACAATTATTCATACTACCATAGAAGAAATACAAGATAACATAAATAGGAAATGATTATAAAAGCCAGAAGCTACATAAAATAACATTCCCAGGTAGGTGTTGGACAATCAGACAATGAACAAGCTTGTGAGTACAACAAAGTGCAAGGTTAGACATGAGAAAGCCTGGAGTCAGTTGACGCAAACACGTTTTCATAAGAAATATTTGTATTCTCCTACATGATATGCTTCTAGCCATTTCCAAGCAGAACATTACCTCCAAACAAGATGGAATAGGTGCACATTATGATACTGAAAGGACTAGCAACACATCTGAACATTGCATTTCCAGAAGCAAAGGTGTTATAAGATTAAGCTGAAACATGACACATCATATTAGGTTTTATTGGAATCTTTTGTTGAATCAGATATTCTGTGTGTTTAGCTCACTGCAGAAAAAATATTCCAACCTATAACTTGGGAAGCTGTATTAACAGAAATAAAGCAGTAAGCCAAAAACAATATCTCATTTTACAGAGACTTTGGATGTCACCTTTTGCTTCTTTAACATCTGGAAAGTATATAAATAGTGCAATAAAAAAATTAATACCTGATTTTTCCATGAAGAAGAAATTGAGACATATTGAGCTATACAATATGATGCACATGTGCATATATATTTACTTTGTTTAAATGATATACCTAGTCCGTCTCAGGAACAGCAACAACCACCCACATGATGTTTATGGCCTTTTGTGAATCCTCTACTTCCCCGTAGATTCTCCAATGATCAGTCCACCAAGCAGCAACTATATCAGAAAACAACTCCATAGAAGTTTATAAAGTTTTGCTATGCAGAGGTAAAATCCCGTGGGGGAAATTACAGCATAAAGCAGGGAGCAGAAGGTGGGGCTCTTAATGCAAAGAAAGTACATTCGGGGTTCCAATGTTTCCTTTATCCAAAAACAAAAAGAAAAAATCCTATTTCTTATCATGTACTTTTTTTTAGCTCCACCAACCATCAACCTCTACAAATATAAAAATATAACACTCAATACATAATGGCATGATAAATAACAAATTTCTGGTGTGCCTTAATATGAAAACAGGTGAAATAATTAAAAATGTGGTTATAACTTCTCGTGTAATAGGTTTAGTGCGTGTCTCCAAAAGTTCAGAACATCAAAGATTGTAAAAGATGGTTATTGAGAAATAATTCATAGACCATTATTTCAAGTTATAAAATCCTTATTAATAATGGGCAAATGCTTTGGAAAATTAACATGAAAAGTCAAACACCCTACAATATAGATCATTATGAAACAGTTTATTATTTTGTGAAAAGCTACATGAGTTGGTATCTTGTGCAAACATCTGTGGCTGCGGTAATGTCACTGAACATTTCCAAGGTACTGCACGCAGAGTCAGACATACGTAGACACTTCAAATATCTCTGCTCTGTCTGCTGTCACATTTTAATCTGTTATAGGCGGTGATAGTGGTTTCTTTATGCATAGCATACACTCTTTGTGGATTAGTTGTAAGAAAAATAGGGGGAGAGGTGAAAACAAGGTCTCGGAACTCAAGCACTCTGCTTTATCGGTGCAAAAACAGCAGTCTGTAGACATTTATAGCGTAAACAGTATTTTATGTGATCTCCAACTGGGCAAATCTGATACAGGTATCAGATTTAAACAGAATCCGTTTACATAGTCAGATTACAATATTGGGACTTGGATGCAATGAGGTTGATTTACTAAAAATATGTATGCTGTTCACACAAAGTGAATAATTCCTTTGGGAGGGGTGTTTCACTTAGCTTAGTACATGAGATTTAGCTCTGCGGACTTCAACCATACAGTCACTTTCAAGGTAAAATTATTTTTTTTTTGTTAAGATTTCTTTGCATATCAGTGGGTATTTGCAAAGTGAGCCATCACCACAATCACGACGTAAACTAAACAATCATTTGTAAGGGTATATTTCCTAAATATGGCTTACATTTGTTAGGTTACATTACCTTTTTGTATGTAGGTAATTGAACAACTGTGGTCTATAGATATTATCTATATATAATTAATATTGCATAAACAATTGAATTAACATAACATGGTCACAATTTTACTTTAAAAACACCATGAAATTTAGCAAGGGGGTAGAGAAGTTTTGAGTGCTTTTTATTGTTATTGTGGGTATTAAACTTATTAAGCCTATGGATAGTTGGAAGGGAATTCCAAAGTGGGGGCAGCCCTAGGAAAGTACAGAAATCACACATTGAAAGAAATTATATGTGAGGAAGTCATTAGTAAGTCATTGGGGACATGGGCCTTGATTTACTAAAGCTCTCTAAGGCTGCAGAGATAACACTTTCATCAGTGAAGCTTGGTGATCCAGCAAACCTGGGGAACTTTTATAAATCAGGGCCACAGAGAGGGCAGTAAGTAGTGTAATTTTCTATCAGGTCAAAATTGGTGTTACGGGAGCAACGTGTTATTTAAAAGCATGGTTTTCAGGTAAAATGGAAGGTAAATTGTAGTAGACGGAAAACGAGGACAGTAAAGTCTAGCTGCAGCATTTATGACAAATTGTGTCACATATCTAGTGGGTGGTGTACCAGATAAGAGGATACTGAAATAGTAGAGGCAACAGATTACGATATGTCTCTGGGCATAGGACATGTCAATACCTATTTGGCAGCACGTGGCTCAGAGGTAAGTGCTCTTGCCTTTGCCACCCCAGGTCTCAGGTTCAAATCTCAGCCAGGACACTATCTGCATGGAGTTTGCAGGTTCTCCCCATGTCTGCGTGGGTTTCCTCCCACATTCTATAAACATGCAGTTAGGGTAATTGACTGTATTAAAGACATATGACTGAGGTAGAGACTTTAGAATTGTGACCCCTTTGAGGGACAGCTAGTGGCATGACTATAAACTTTGTTCAGTGCTGTGTTTGCTCAGCACTGCTGTTTGATACAAATAAAAATACTTTTAAAAGGAATGGAAGCACTGATCAGCTTTGTATATATTTACTGAAGGTACAGAGGATTACCCTGAGTGTCCACTCATGCAGTATTGAAATACTTCAGTAACAGCTGAGTTGATTTCACTGGTACTTTGAAAAAATATTCTACAAGTAAAAGCTCATTCAATATTGCAGATTCATTTAGTTTTGGTGAATAGAGCTCACTGAGAGACTTTCCATAATTACTCAAAAAAAATTGCAGTATACAATGCCTTGTTTTTATTATATCCTTATACCTACGGCAATTCCAATCATTTAGAAAGTTTACATTATAAACATATAACTAGCACATATAATAATACAATAACTAATATATCATGACAACCAGAAATTTCCCTGCTGGGCCATTATTTTAATTAACAGTACAACTTCTCACAACAACACAATTGATGGCATTCTGCAGTCACACAGAACTTCATCAGGAGTACACTGTATTAAATTAAGATTAGTCCTCAGAGTGTACTTAATTTACAAAATAGCATTTTTTTCACATGCTAGTAATTACATAACTAGTATCATGAAACCATTACAGAGCATGCTCCTGTCAAATGGAAGATTAAGCCTCAATATATAAATTAATTTATCGAATCATTCTTGTGATGGACTAACAGATTCTAATCTTTTGAGACCCTTCTGCTAGTGATGGAGAGCTATACCAAAACACACCTCTACCCGCCTTTTTGCCGTCTCCCACATCTAGACCACAAATGCACTCCATAGTTTTCCTGGGGGTTGGCTACAACAAATTTTAAAGAATTTTAAAAAAAGGTAACATTTAGAACTGGAGGAAACTTGAAGCAGCACTGTTTCAAGAAAACAGCCCACTCTTTATTAATCCAGCCTGGCAAAATGTATTTGTACGTAGTAGGTCTACGTAAAAACAATTGCAACGTTTTAATTTATTTTATTTTTTACCAAAAATATTCCTTTACAAAAAAGTTTGAAGATTCAATACAGTTTTTATAAGTCATTAAATACAAACACAAGTACAAACACAAATTGAAATGCTATCTTTGAAACCATGTAATTTTATGAAATATCTAATTTTACTCCTTAAAAAGTATTAACTCTCTGGTACATCTTTCAAACTAATTCATGCTAGTACAAATATTCAGCAAACTTATACAAAAACTTTTCATGTTATGAGAGAACTGGTAGAATGATCTATCTTTGTGTAGTACAGGCACTTTATTAAGTAACATTATTGAACTAGCTTTGTAAATAATCATTTATCATCTTTCATGTTTTCTGGGACAATCAATAAAAATGTATTATGCTATGTAAATATGGTGTGAGATGAAACATTTAAAACCAAATAATGTAAAACTGCTATATTGTCCTAAATTCTAAACTTAGAAATCAATTAAAAGAATCAATCACATTATGTAGACTAGCTCTTTCATTCCCAGTTATATATGGCAAGCTCCCCCATATGTACAGAAAACAAACACTGGCCAGTTATGTAACTGATTTGCAGCCTACTGACCTGTGTAAACTGCTTCTGGAGGTAGAAGTTGGCTCCCAATGTTGGAAGCTGGAGGCTTTGTGCTTTGCAGATTACTAAAGAAAGTGAAATGTGTTTATAGGAAAATGCTATTCTATACAATTTTGGATTTTTAATTTTTGGATATTTAAAAATATTTGGTTTTCATATTAGCCTTTTCATTTTATTCTTACATGTTTACTTCTGAATGCCATTAACACATTTTTTACAAATTATAATATTATTTGGGCAGCACAGTGGCTCAGTGGTTATCACTCTGGCCTTTGCAGATCTGGGTTCCAGGTTCGAATCTTGGCCAGGACACTATCTGCAGGTTCCCCCCATGTTTGATTGGGTTACCTCTGGGTACTCCGGTTTCCTCCCACTTTCCAAAATATGCAGTTAGGTTAATCAGCTTTTCCCTAAAATTGACCCCAGAGTGGATGAATGAGATTAGATTGTGAGCCTCTTTGAAGGATAGCTAGTGACATGACTATGGACTTTGAAAAGTGATGTGTAATAGGTTGGTGCTATATAAATACTGTGTAATAATATTAGGCCACTTGTGTTGCTGTGCAGGCAGTAGAACTAAAGTTACAATGCTTGTGCAATGACTTCAATCCCATGCGATACGATTATACAGAATGTCATACAGCAAATAAATAAATGGTGCATTCATCAAAAGGCTGCAGTGCTGAATATCATATCTGCTAATTAAGTACTATACGTAACTCAAACCTACATATGAAAGAAAGTACACAATTTTTCAGTTCTATGGGTTTGCATATCCCATAATAATAATAGTAAGAAGAAGAAACTCTGGTTCTTAGTAGGTTAAAAAATTATTTAATCAATCATAAAGGGAACTAAACTGAAATGAAAAATAAAAAAACAAAGTACACCTCATGATCCAATAGCTCGTAGTACCACCTGTAGTAGCAATATCTTAAAGTATTATTTTCTGTATGACTTAATCTTTTAAACTTTGTTGAGGAACTTAAGTCAATTTTTTTTATAATTTTGCATCAGTCTATTGAGGTTTGCCGGCATTTGTTTATGCATAAATCTGTTAAGGTCCTGACACAACAATTCGATTGTGTTAAGGTCTGGACTTTGACCAGGCATTGCAACACCCTGATTCTTTTCATTTTCAGCCATTCTGTTTGTATATTTGCTAGTGTTCTTGGGATCATTCTTCTGTAACATTACCCAATTCCGACCAAGCTGTTACGCAGATGGCCTTATATACTGTGGAATAATTTGGTACAAGAAGGAGTTCATGGTCGACAATCAATGACCGTAAGGTACCCAGGTCCTATGGTTGCAAAGCAAACCCGGAACATTACCCCTCTACCACTGCACCTGTTGTGTTTTTTCTGATATACTGTGTTTGTTGTGTTTATTATAGTGCTCCCCACCTTGGTCCTGTCTGTCCAAAAGGACATTGTTCCAAAACCTTTGTGGTTTGTTTAGATGCAACTAATTCATGCATTCATATTCATTTTAGAGAGAAGAGGCTTTCTCCTGGCAACCCTTCCAAACAAGCCATCTTTGATCTTTAACATTTAACAGGCACTATATCTGATTATTGCAGAGTTGGACCCTGGGGTTAATCTGTTGGAATGCCCACTCCTAGGAATAGTCAGCTGGAATGTTTTTCACTTGTGAATATTTATTTTCACTGTATAATAATAGACGATTTTATAACCTGCAACAATCTTGAAACATCTAAGCAGCTTCTCTAGGTTCATTACTGATGTGCTTACTCATTGACAATGTGTTAACTTGCACAAACTGTGAAAACTTCTGCCTTTATAGAGTTGGTTGCACATGCTCATGATCAGTTCAGAATCATTGCATTTGATGATGGCTATCTTTCCTTGTCAAATTGGTACAGGGTGTACATTGCTTCTGCATTTTGACTTAATCTTTGTTAATAAAAAAATAATAACACATAATACTATATTATGTGTTGCTGTTTTATTTACCTAGTGGTAAAACCTGCTAACACCAGATGATTTTCTTTTATCATGTCCTGATATGCAAAACATATAATTAAAAAATGGTGTATTTTTTGCAGGACTTTGTTCAGAATAAGCACATGCCAGATAAAAGTTGACCTGGAAATGCCTGTTCTGCAAACTCCCTTCTGTAGCTGGCATTACAGAAGAAAGAGAGCTAGGGGGAAGCATCACTAGTTATCAAAAGATCAGGCAGGTGTTTAAACAATGGCAGGAAACAAAAGAGAACCAGACAGCGCAGATCAAACATTTGTCTATACAATTAAAAAGAATTGGCATAACACATATTCGGTGTAGGGCCTGTCACAGATGTTGTTAACCTTCAGAACTAAATCTATGAATACATGAGTCACTCACACAGAAGGCCTGCACGTGAGGGCCAGATATACCCTGAGTCTAAGTTTGGCCGCCAGCTAAGAACATCATCTAGCCTACGTATGACACAGTTGAACAAGGTAATAGATAAAAAAGTCAGACCATGAGGACCAGTCATCTGGAAAATTTCCAACTCTTCCCATAGGGATATTACTTTACTTTTTCTATTTAATGTAATCTTTAAAAACAAAAACCACATTTCAAATAAAATCTATTAAAAAATATCATGCATTTCTGTATCTTATGAATAGATGTACGTGTACTAAACTAGTATTGTATCATCCCAACAATAAATTAATTAGTTACAGAGTGAGAATTGTAATTTACAGAACGAAAGTGTCGCTAATGCTAGACGTTATGATGAAGGAGGCGGCTGCGCCATCTGTCATGGTATTTTAATAGGCTGTTTTGATGCTCACAGCTTGGTCCACTTTTACCCTGACACAAAATTGATTGAAGGTCAGCCTGATAATGATATTGTACTGTGATGGATGATACTGACAAATACTTTATCAGTTTGTACAAATGTTCAGCGCCTTTTTACATTACAGCGCTTTGAAAAAGAATTTTGTATAATGCAAGAAAAAAAATAAGTTAATGAGCTCTGAAATTTTTAAATGTAAATAGTAATGAGCTTAGTGATTTATGTTTTGGCAATGTTAACGTTTTGCGGTGTGTCTTTGTATAGATAAATATATATATGGGGTGCACCCAAACATTATTACATCCAAATCTTTCTCATTTTATCTATTCAAATAAAATAAAAACAGGTGAAAATAAGACCTTGAATAGATTAAATAGTCACAGTGTATGCTTCAACTTTGGTGCTCATCTGTCCGTTGCTATGAAAAGCCAACTCAACTCGTATACGTATTGATACTCCATACTGCAAATACGTATGGATATTCTGTTGCACTGGCATCCTATTCATTTGAAGGGGTTATATATAATAACACAATAATTACCAAAAATTACAAATTAATTATACATGATTGCATTATTACAATAGGACAGAGAGGTGTAAACAGGACCTTGAACTGAAAAATAGTTCTCTATGTGAAAATCCATCATTGGTACCCACTAAAGTTGTACTAAAAAGGGGATAAAATAAATATACAGGAAGAAACTCTTCTCCAAAGCTTATCTGCCCTCCATTTATCCTAGTGTTTATGGGGTTTGGAGATCTGTTATTGCAGCTTAGTAGTTGCATAATTATATATATATATATATATATATATATATGCCTCAAAAAGGGGAAAAGGGGACAGCTGACAAACCCCTGAAGGGTATATGCTGAGCTGTGTTCCACACATCAATTTTGCTGAGCATGTCGTTGTGGGAGTTAAATGTATAATGCCAAATATGAGGACAAATGAGGATATTTAAATATCATGTATATGTTATAAATAGGAATTATACTTCTTATCCCAAAGCAACTAATGAGATTCAAATTGCTTCTGAGCAAGCAGCCCTTACAGGGTCATCTGGAAACAATGCATACAAATTACCACACTGGCTACTGTACATGTTAAACTAAAAAAAAAGCTCATATCTGGTTTAGGCATAAAAAATAATAGAGCACACTTTAATATGAAATGGGGTAGGTTGTAACAAGATAATACTTTAGTTGAAACTTATAAAAGTTTTTACCATCAAGGCAGTCCAGCAACCAGCCCAGCTACAATTAATATATGTAGCCTTGGCAACGGCAACATACTTTTGTCTGGTACTTCTCTAACAAGACTCTCACCTCTAATCTGTCATAAATGCTGAAGCTGAACTTGTATGTCTTTCTTAATAGTCTGCCTCTCCAGATCTCTAACACTGGGTTCCATTTCACCTTAAAATCAGATTCAATCTGTGGTTAACTATTTCCACTCATAATATGGAACTCACTTCTTTACCGCATCAGGTTTGCTCCTATATTTAAACAAACCTTTAAAAAACCAACCTCACCAAAGTCACCCACCCAAC
>NC_092871.1:33294927-33380656 GCF_032062135.1 Pyxicephalus adspersus
TACTCCCCTACCTCCATTTTCCCTACCTATTGTATATTATACCTCCCTACCTCTTAAGTTTTAAGCTCAATCGGGCAGAGTCTTCTTCTCCTCCAGTGTAAAGATTTTACAATAGTATATATGTAGTACATATATATTGCTGTGCATGGTATGTAAATTGCTATGCCATCTGCAACCCCTACTTATTGTACAGCATTGTGTAATATGTTGGTGCTTTTTTAAATAAAAGATAATAGTAGTAGCTATAAGGAATTTAATTCCTAAAGGTACTACACAACTGCAAGGGTGCCTATTTTTTATCACGTCATGTTCAAATAAAATAAATATATGGATCTGATATGTGGTTATAGTTGCTTGGATTGTACAGTCAGCCTACACCACAATACCAACCATCTGTTCCCATTTCCCAGTGGTTAAATCATCTGAAGGCTATTTACTTTTGCAATTACAATAAAATTATAAATCAATGGTGATGTTGCTTAAAGGGCTAAAACAAATAAATCACGTCAAAAATGCTGTAAAGAAACTCACTAAGGAAGATGCATCAATGTCACTTGCGCTACAGGTCAAAATGTTAACTACTTCAGTGATAATTTTTAAAGACTGCTTTACAGTGTCACAGATGAAGTCAGCAGTTAATAGCAGGGCAGGATATAAAGTGACAGGCTTCTGACACCCCATCTAGTCATTTCCACACCCAGTGAGGAAATATGGGTTTCAGAAATTCATTGCTTTGACTTAACCTGGATAAATGAATATTTTAAAGACAGCTGGAAAAAAATGAGAAAATATCCTGACACTATAAAGGTAGTAAAGGGTCATGGTTGGAGGGTCAAATCATTTCTTTGTAGTATCTATTCACATTATATTGCTTTTTGCAGTCTAAGCATCTATCAGTTTCATTGTTGATTGTTGCTGTCTCCGCTGAAAACAGCTTATGAATAGTTAAAAATATCAAAATGTATCAGCAGTTAGGTATTGTATTTCAATTAAATATATAGCTGCAATTTATTAACAGTTTAACAGTTTGAAAACCAAATTAACCAGGTCAGCCATCACCTTGACCACAATATACACCTAGGTAATTTAGGACAATGGTCACCAATCTTTTGGACGTCAAAAAACCACTAGTTTCACAAACTCCGGACCTGGCATGTGCCGGGAGCCGCTTGTCACTCAAAGGGGAAAAAACTTCCCCCAGAGTGATGTCATGTTACTAGAACCTGCCTACTCTACCATCGCAGGTCTGAGCCTGCTATAGGACAGTGGGTGGGTTGTGTGCAAAGACACAGTCCGGCCACTGCCCTCGGCCTGCGATCTATACGGGGGACATGGTCTATGACTCTGGCTGGTTCCCCCCCCCCCCCGTGGGGTTCTTCTCCTGACCCCACTGGGGGCGCACTGGCCAGAGCCACGGACCACCAAAATCTACTTGCAGACCACCAGTTAGCGAATGCTGATTTAGGAAACTGTAGGGCATTTATTTACAGACTTTTTGTTTTGTATTTTTGTTATTAGTATTACTTTTAACAAGTGAAGTGTATTCAAAGGTTGAGACTGTCACTTATTTTAATAGTATATCTTTTATGTTATTAGAACCTTTTTTGCTACAATATTTTGCCTTAAATGTGCGTTTTTGGATATTTGTAATTTTTTCATTTTTTTTATGCCTATGCAGAGAAAAAAAAAAAAGGTTCGCTCTACTGCACTTTTGTTTTGTATATTTTTTATTGTATTTGTAGTACTTTAGTAGTGAACTTTTGTTTCAGGGGTTGAGATTTTCACCTATTTTGGCAGTACACATCTTTTATGTTACACCTTGTTTTTTCTCTTAATAAAAAGAGGTGTATTGATCTAAATGTGATATTTGTTTCTACTTTCATAGGTTTTTATATTTTTTTTAACTTCAAGATGATAAGGGTAAGTATGGAAAGCTCAAAGCACAGCATTCACTTACTGGCCATTTGTTCTTGGAATTTCCTCTTGTTTTCCGCACGCCACTGCATTGCTTGAAAAAAAATAAAACTATTATAAACATAAGAACAGTGTACAGCTTAAATACCACATATTTTATCACTCACAATATAATGTAGGCAAGAACAGTGTGCATCTCAAACACCTCACCTCAAAATTTAGGCAAACAATGGTGAGACCTATTATTCATAAATAATCTTGACCTGGCAATGGCCAATTTTACACTACTGTATCCTCTAAGGTTTAATAATTCTTGTGGTAAAACCACTGCCTAGTTCTTTTTCTCTAGTACATCACAGCCAATTCTCCCTCATTGTTGTCAAAGTTGGTCAATTAAGCAGTGCTTAAATATCCCCCCCCCCACACACACACTCTCTATTACTTCTAAAATCATTTGTAATTCGGTTCAGCAAGTTTTATGAGTTACAGCTTCCTGAAAATATTTATTAACCCTGGGACTTAATATCAATGCAGTTTCTGTGATATTTCTGTAGCATTGAACCTAGCTTTGAAGAACCTTTACAGAACAAAGTAAACACAACAGGCCAGTGTCTACATAAAACAGTACATTCATCAGTGTAATAATGAGTCATTATGACACTCTGACAGAGAAGCCACCTAAATACAAAGTTCACAGTATTTTCTGGTAAGAAAAAAAAACTCACACATACAGTCACTAGTACTTCATTTTAACATTTTACTTACTTACAAAAGAGTAAAAGTCTGTTTCAAGAAGTATTCAGCTGGGAGCTTTCTGTAAAATTGGTGAAAGTACTGTAAACTGTAATTAATAAGTTTGCTAGGGCCAAGAAAGGCAGACCAGTGCTAATGGGATCATGGCCATGCCAGCAGGAATTCTCCCTGATTTATTGAGCTACTTGCAAGAAATGAAAAGGGATGCTAGCTCCGGCTGGGGAAGTTTAACGCAAGATGCCAGACTTTACAGACATGATTTCAGGTTTGATTTTCATCTTCTTGTCATTCAGTACAAATACCAGCACAAATAATCTAGATATGTACTGTCATGGTATATAATAAAAAATAAATAAAAGGTTTTAGTTAAAAAAAATGTAGTAGCACAAAGAATTTGAGCCAAAATATTTTAATGTCTTTAATGTCTGCATAAAAAAACTTATTTACCTTTTAAAACTTTTGGTGTCACTGCTGAGGTTTTAAAACTTTTCTGTGTACCCATGACATGCATTTCTAATCTATTCCTGATCTGTCTACCTAGACTTGAAGTGAATAGACAATCTTATGGTGACACAGACAGCCAAAAAATCTTGACTCTGTATTGACTCCGATTTCTTCCATTAAAATGTTTTTCACCTGAGTGCCACATTGAGTCCTGTTTTGAATAGACATTAGTACTGAGATACAGATATATGTATTGTATGCATTTTTTTTACACCTAAAGAAAATGCAAATGTTAGACTCCTGTCCTTCCCATGGGATATACCTCTAAAAAGTGAAAATGCGAATGTTGAGTTATAAAATGTCACTTTATGAGGTTCCTGACAAATCAATACATCTGACTTCCTCTGAGGCAAACCCCCTAATTTAGTTATGTCACACTAGAAATATGGCCAAAGCTTTCATCACATCATATAAGAGATCAGATGATAGATATGTATGGCCTTTAATGCTGTAGATGATCTTTATTTGCTGCACAGAAAGAGACCCATGCAAGGTCACATATATGTAACAATAACGGCACAGCCTATACAACCCCTACATACAATATGATGGTTTGCATCAACTGTTTTTATAATATGTTTTATATTATAGTGTGCATTTTATAATATGTTGTTTTTTATGTATTTACTTTATCAGTCTTACTTGTAACAATTAAAAAAAGGTTAACACAAGGTTTTTAGAATTTTAGAAATGAATCCTACTGGAATCTTCCACAATGTAACTTTTTTTCTGATAGTAAATATATTTTTGAGACAGTCTAAAAAACAACAACTTTAAACCTAAAAATACACAAGAAATCTTGCATTTGCTCATATACAAAGCCAATGGTCAGTAAAAATGATTGTTTTGGTATCAAGATGCTATTCATACTGATATGAGCACAAGCACAAATGTTTTGCAAGCCATGACCTCCTGGTATAAAGCGGTGTACGTCATTGATAATAGAAGTTATAGTATAGAACAGCTGGAACATTTGTGCAAAATGCTGCTTTAGGTCTGCATTGCTACTAGACCTGGTGCCACGTCACGCAAGGAAGAGTTTTGTAGAAATCTCTGGTGACTCATTTACCAAAGGAAAGAAAATAAAATCCAGGAACGACAGATTTGCTTTAAGTGTTGCTGGAAAGCTTTGGGGAAGAAGGGCTCCATTTTATTGATTTCAGAAAATTTACTGACATATCCGTATGAAGTTGTTACCTTCATTGTAGAATTTAGAAAATCTTGTTTAGAGATCTATTTTAGGGTTTAAAGAAATATTTCTCATATTTTCTCACCAAAACATTAATAAAAAATTGATCCGATGATCTAATTTCACTGCTGACATATCCATGCCATTTTTAACCAATCTAGGTAACAAAACCTGTCATATAAACATTACAGCCAATATAATCGCCTTGGCAGAAAGGCTGAAAAAAAGAGGTTGGGGAAATGAGCATAGTCTAGTTTTAGAAGGTGTAAAAACAGTAAGTCGAAACAAAAAGAATTCTAGAAGGAAAGACAGCGCAATTTGAAGTGACAAGGGCTGAACCAATGTACTCAAATAATTATATTGACTAAGATATCATGAATCATTTTAAGAACCAAATCATCACGATTCATGGGGACTGTGGAGAACAGAATCATCCAGCAACTGGATGTGTCATCTTTATTGCCACGGGGGTAAAGACTGAATGGGAAACCCGCAGCCTCCTGTGATACATACAACACATATCCCAGGAGGCTGGTCCTTCTGCACATACCTGATTTAGGGCATGCACAGAAGAACCTCTCCTGGCTTGGAAAAAAAAGGAACCAATGTCACGCATGCACTTGATTTTGCACCTGCGCAGTGTGGGATCGGGTGATGTAAGATGAAGACGGTGGAGAATGGAGGTGCCCGCTGTCCAGTCCACTCTTGTAACTTCTGCTTTAAGCTATTAAAGACCACAGCATAAAGGAACAGGACAAGAACCCAACTGTAGGATCACATCTCTAAACTTCCAAAGCTTTGAGCAAATAGTGCGCGGCTCTAACTCAACGGTAATCAAAAACGTATATTTCTGGGGGGATTAATGGCAAGAATAGCTCTACTCTGACAACAAAAAAGCTACTCTAAAGTTGTGCAAATATTACATTCCAATTACACAATTACTTCAATTGGAACAGACAAACAATACAGCACTAAATCGTCAATAGATGGCAACACAAATACTTTTTTTTCAGTTTCACTTGTTGTGAACTGCAGGTCAGCTGTTACTGTGAATATAAAGGATTACCCGTAACTGAATGTATTGGTCCTTCTTGTCAGCTATGTTGTTCAATAAACCTACTAATGTAAGCAGTGTCTTTGGTTTGCAACTGTACTGATATCCAAAGAGTCATTCATTTTCATGCAATCATTGCACAAGCCAAGGCTGAGTATCACTGTACGAGATGAGGATGCTTCAATGTGATTGATTGCTCTTTTTCACAATAGCACTGGTCTAAAGCTTCCTTTAAATCGTCAGTAAACGACTCATTTATCACACCGACAGAACTTGGGGTGTTGGAGGTGTCTGGGGAGCTGCAATCCCCAAATGGCTAAACTTTAGGTTCTACCCCAGACTTGCAAGAAATACCCAAGGCCTACATCCAATTATCTCTCGGAGACTTGGGGGTTGAATAATTGTTGAATTTCCGGCCCTGCAGGGTAACTCGACACTGAAAATCTGCTAGCGTGAAGAGTGGACCTGTCAAATCTAAATAAATAAAATCCTTGCTGGTAGAGACAGTCACAATTAATTACCTTAAATAAGCTTCCTATGCTGTCACCATGAAGTGAGCAGCATCAGCTGTTGTGGTACAATTAATGAGCTTATTTCATGCACCTTGACATTTCCTCTTTTACAGCTGTATGCACTTTTTTATGGTTACATCAATTGTACATGCACTATACATTTCTTATTACTATTTGTGTTAACAAGAGAAAGTTTCTGGGGGTTTGTTTATGCATACATCATCTGTTAATGTATGTATGTATTTGTTTCAAGGATGCTTTGTGTTAACAGCTCTTTTGCCTGTAATTCAATTTATATGTGTCATTCAGGACTCAAGTACCCATTATTGTATGTATGTAAGACAGATTCACAAAACATGCAGCATTGCAACCTTAAATTCATCCAAAGATGAATTGGGGAAACTTTATGTACATGAAAGACTGACTCTGGTATAATCAGCTCCTTGAAGTGAGCTTATGGTCAAGCTATATTCACATATTCATGACCTTTTTAGCTGCAGCCACTGTGTAACAATTAATCCTCAAAGTTCAGAAGGAAGCACTACAGTCTTACAAGTCATACAACCCAGTTCATGCAGGTTGCTTACTACTATGATGCACTTAGTCATTAGTTTCCTAGTATACCCTTTAGTAGTTCACCCAGTCCATTGATTTGCAGACTGTCTTTTTGAATATTTATTTAAAGTCTATGTAAATTTAAAACATTAGGCTCTCAACCCCAAAATGTCCCAAGTTTAGACTTGTGGCATACTATATATGAATGTGGGAAACAATATTGATCAGAGGTTACCCACATGCTATCAAAGATTATATTTGTTTCCATGGACCCTAATCTTTGAATGCGCAAATCACATGATCACATAATCATTTTAACCAGACCATCATGTCACAAAAGCATTATTTATGGCTAGGAAAGTTGTAGTATTGGAATTAATAGCACAAACCTCCCTTCACTTGAATGTATGGATAGAATTGATCATTATTAAATTACCTTATATCCAGATAGCCTAGAAAATCAGAACATGCCCATGCACATTTTGAAAAGGTTGGGGGATCCATTTATAATCCCCAACAATATTGAAGTTATTTCTAACGCCCTAGGTAATTTTCAGGTGACTGAACAACTTTCAACTGTAACCACTTTAGTGCCTTATTTATTCATCACTAAGAACACATATTCAAGATTTAAAGGTATCTTGTTTTATTATTCTAATTTAAACCATATTGTACCGAAATGTTTGATGCCTGCAACATTGTAACTGTTCTGTACTTTTGTATCTATTTTTTATGGTATATTTCTGTATACACTTATCAGTGAAGCTGGGTGATCCAGCAAATCTGGAATGGATTTCCTAAAAGTATTTGCTATTTGTTAGCAAATGTTTTTAATCCTAGACCAGATCCACTCCAGGTTCACTGGATTACCCAGCTTCACTGAAGAAAGTGTATCGGCCTTGGAGAGCTTTAATAAATCAGGCTGATTGCATCCTTTGGTATCTCTGAATAAAAAGTTTGCATAATCCAAAACACATTTTAGTTAGTATGCATGACTCCCTCTATAGTTTTCTTAAGCAAATCATTGACCTTCCTTGATTGCCAGTAAGGCACAGGTGTACAATATGTGTGTTAGGGTGTGTATATTGTATGTGTAGAAAGGCTCATGGCTATCACTGTTTGAGCAATTGTTCTTCACTATTTTTATTCTTCGAGGTGGGGGTTCAAGTTTTAGTTAGTTTGCTCAAAGTTTTGTTAGTTTATGCATCTTACTGACCTGACAGGCAGTCCACAGCCAACTGAAGCAGTCCACAAAGCAGGCAGGCAGAATATTTGTTTTTTATTATTGATTTTTTATTGAAACATATCTTCAATATAAATACAGTGCAGAAAAAAAAATGTAACCGCTGGCAACCACAATTCTCAACAAAGTTCTCAAAATATAGAAGACAGAATCATTGCAACAGATTCACATAGGCTGGGCACAATGCCAAGCATAATGAAACTAGATTTTGTGTTTACATATACTCTAAATTCAATTTATATTGCAATGTAGACCGTTGGTACAGGTAGTCCCCGAGTTAAAGACATCTGACATATGGACCACTCCTAGATATGAACGGGGCTTTCCTGCTCGTTCATGTGCAGAACAGAGGATTGATGTGGGGGAGGGGGCAGTTCGCATGACTTGGAGAAGTCTTTTGCTGTTCTGCCATGTTCATACTTTTAGCTACCCCGACCTTGGTTCGGGGTAAACGATTGTAGCAAGTTTACTTACCCCAAACCAAGGTCGGGCTAACCGCCCAGGTGGTTAATGACCAAGAAAAACTCTGCAGTTATTTGCATATCAAAGCACAACTTGCTCCATAAGTTAATAATTGTCTAGGCTCCATAAAGTTTTTTTTTTCTTGCTTTGTTTGTGATTAACTTACAGTGAGAACTGACACCACGCTGCCTATTATGTTCATAAAAACATCTGTCCTGGTTGCATTTATTAAAATAATGTACAAGTTTCAACTTACATACAAATTCAACTTAAGAACAAACCTACAGTCCCTATCACGTATGTAACCCAGAGACTAGCTATATTCTGCTACCATAAAATATCTGGAGCTTAGAAGACTTACTGCACATGAAAAACATAGGGAAATTACCTTTATCCTAAAATAATTTTCTAAATGCACATCTTTACCTTGTGCTTATTTTTCGGCTAGATGAAGCGTTTATGCTTTAAACTTCACAAACCAAACAAAATAAAATGGAAGTATAATCAATCACACATGGAGCTATCTACTGTATCCAAAATCTGGAAATATTTCAAGAAAATGCTGAAATAGCGGAATGAAAATGTTTTCTGCACACTACCTGTAAAATTCACAGCAATGCTGAGCTGGATTCAAAGTATCTTAAAAAGGTATTTAAAATTCTATTGCATTATCTTTCCTTTAGTCAGAGTTAGTGGAGTATGCCTTGGGCATTACATTACTAAGTAACTATCCTGAGCTGGCAAAAAATAAATAAATAAAAAAAATCATTTCTGAATATCTAATAGGAAAACATGAATATCTTAAGATACCAAAGACTTCAAACAAAGAGGAATCACAATGAATTAACAAATCTTTTCAACAAAAAGTACAGCTAAGCTAAGAAAGCTAAGGAAATACAGGGCTCTATATATCTAGGAAATATGAAAATCCTATGCCACTGATGCCAATCTAAGAGAGTGGTAAGGAGGAAGTTGCCAGCTGTTACAATGTTGTGTAACAATCAAGTCGTGTCAAACTGCAGGGACTGACCCCCTTAGAAATGCCTACAACCATTATCAGGAAGATTTTCTCAGAAAGTCATTATAGTTGTGCAGCCATTCCTGTGAAACCCGAGGATTCCTCAAAAGGCTGCTAAAGGTATTTCAGGCTATGAATTGCCTATTCCATGTTTCACGATGCCTTTGATGTCCTGGGACCAATGCAACTTGATAAAGCCAACTGCATAATGATGTTTTTAGTGGTCTATAAAGTTGGTTTTCTATCAACCACTGTATGCGGGCAATCAGCCCTCTGGCCAAAAAAGTTTTTTCCCACACCTTATTTTTAACAGAGGTTCTCAAGACCTCAAAACTATTTTAGGGCTCCCCGGGGGCAAAAGAGGTCAAAGTCTACTTTAGAAAAAATATGCAGAAAGGCTTTGCAGCTATTACATTTATTTTCATACTTTACAAGCAGAAGTAGAACATTGGCCGTATATGAAGCTTACTTGGGAAAATGATGACAGGGGCATAGTGAATATCCAGGACAGCTGAAATAAAAGATGTCTGCGTCTGAACTTAATTAATTGCATCAGAAAAAAAAATAAGGGCTCCTGCCCTGCAAAATATTGGATGGACAGAAATACAAATACTATGGCAGGTAAAACACCACTCATACATTTGATTTATCTGTTTTTAGTGGTTTGAATGAAGTTCATCTTTAAATTTTTAGGTGGAATTTTGTAAATGTATAGTACAGAACACACCATCCCCTTGCTGGCCTTTTGAGACCTTAGGAGGTACAGAACAGCTCTATGCTGAACAGTATTAAATTGTTTTTTGATAGCAGAGCATTTTAATGTCATTTTTAAAGCCTAGTAAAGTATATATAGTTTAAAAATGACATTAAAAGAGTTGGCACATTTGGCTGTTTTACAGTATGGATAGTGGTCCTTCTGCGCTGACGTCAAATTTACAAAAATGTTTAAAATAAAAAAAAAAAAAAGATGGACTAGAATGTGCAGATACCCTCCATCTGCTATCAGCGTGATAGAGGTTGGATTTAAAACCCAAGGGTTTGCTAATCTATACTTAAAGCTTTGACCTTTACTTTTCTAGTCTAGATGCTAATGCGAACAAGAAATGCATAGAAAATGCCTACACATGGGTCTATTTAAACTTCGTTTCACTGAATTTTAAGCATAGTAAACTCATATGCACAAAGTAAAGTATCTGCTGAGAAATTCAACTGTATTGTATATAATTTGAACTAAGACCGTAAATTATAGTAAAGACTTTGCAGCGTTGGGTCCCAGGTTGGAATCTCAGCCAGGACACTATCTGCATGGAGTTTGCAGGTTCTCCCTGTGTCTGCGTCGGTTTCCTCCGGGCACTCACCTTTCCTCCCACATCTCAAAAACATGCAGTTAGGTTAATTGGCTTCCCCACAAAATTGACCTTAGACTACATTAATGACATATGACTATAGTAGGGACATTAGATTGTGTGATCCTTTGAGGGACAGTTAGTGATGCGACTATCGACTTTGTACAGCACTGCGTAATATGATGGCGCTATATAAATACTGTGTAATAATAATAATATTCTATAAAGCAGACATGACTAACCCAGACCCCTGCTGAGATTCCAAATACTCTGTTCTTCCCTGCAGTATCTGACAACTAATTTCACTTGATTTGCAAAAGAATATTGGAAGACCTTTTTTTTTCATCCACTTTTTTTTTTTACTCAGTAAACTGACAGCCAAACACAAGCTTAGCAAAGATCAGACCTTCCCAATACTCTTGCCGACAAAGCCTGCTGTGAAAAACGGTCATTTCTAAAAAGTCAAAGAACAGCATGTGAAATAACTGTACTTAGACACCAGGAACAAAGCACGGAAAGTCAAGCATGATGCAGCGAAGATTGTAGCTTGCTAGAGTCTTCAGCAAAAAAAAAAAAAAACTTCTATTCCCCTTACAGGACAGACATGGCTAATGAGAAGAGATGAAATACGTCAGGCTAGAGTGAAGGGAATGTCTAAGATACATGACAAGTAGGATGATACAGGCTGTTAATTTTACAGCACTATGCATTTCAATATTGCGGAGAATACACCATTTAATAATGCCTTAAGCCCTTTCCTGCCACAGGGAATTGTACAATGCTAGTTTGCAGCAGACTGCTAGACACTTTTGGCAGAAAAAGATTTAATGCTACTGGGCAAAAATGCACTGTCTGCTTTAAGCAAAATTGTACATACACAAGGGGAATTCTGCTTTGGGAAAATTATACACTATCCTAATAAGTAAAATTTTCCTCCAAATAGAATTCAGTTTTTTTATTGCTATTTTAATTGAAAAACATAATCTCAGGAAAAAAAAAACATATTTAAACAGAAGATAGGATTATACCCTGGGTCTCATGGGTGAAGCACTTCTACAGAATGTTTGCTATGACAAGCTGTTAGTTCTAGAGTGGTGGGGGTTCAACAAAAGTCATACGGTAAAACCTCCAGATTTTTCTCTGTGCCTTATTTAGAGACATAAATTGATTGTGGTCACAATTTTGCAACAGAAGAAAATTGTATTAAAAAAATAATGCCGAAATCTATATATAAAACCAAAACAGAGAAGTGTATAGGAAAAAAAATAGTATAAATTGTACTGATAAAAGTAAATTGGATAGTGCTGGCTTTCAGTTTTATTGAGTTGGTTGCTCTGAGCAATGAACCACTTTTAGAAATGTTGTCTGATGTTGGAAAAGATAAAAAAAAATGGTGCTGGGCAGCAAAGTAGGAATTAGGCCATATATCCTTTCTGGTTCCCATATAACACATATAGAAGACATAGACAGAACAAAAAAGGCATATAATAAACTTTTAGGTTTCTTATGAGTTTATTTTTAAATGTTTTCCTGATATCTTTAACTCCTAGACAAAAACCAGCAGCTTCTTACAAATAATACTGGCACAAAGCTGCCCATGCATCATAGCAAATACTTTCAAGCCCATAGTAGTATCACGATTTTGCTGTCTGGATTCACATGTTGGCAGGAATTGGTCTTCGACACAATCCTGTAAAACTAAAAAGGTGTTCCTACTCTCACTTAGAATATATTCAACTTGTTTGGAGCCACCTCTATAGAAGAATAACATGTAAATGGGTGTAGGAAAGAAAGAGGTTTGAGCCTCCTAGTAATTAATGCAAAAAGTGTAGTGTAATAAATGAGTATTAAGTTCATACAACATTTAATACACATTGATACAGTATTATCCTCTGCCCTGTTTAGTAATTCACAGGGCAGTGGTTCAGCATACTATACATAATAATATCTATCACAAAGTTAGTTAAGTAAACGCATAAACGTTCATTTGAACGTATCGTGACACGTGAGAATCCAACGCGTTTCACCTCGATGGGCTTCCTCAGGGATAGTATTTAGGGCGTGCTAAACAGTCTGCATATACATATAGAAAATGCCCTGTGAATAACTAAACAGGGCAGAGGATAATACTGTATCAATGTTTATTAAATGTTGTATGAACTTAATACTAAATTAGTACACCACACTGTATTACTTACTACGAGCTTCAAACCTCTTTCTTTCTTACACCCATTTACATTACTCTAAATAGGGCTACAAATTAACTTAAAAATGGAACATACCTGATGTTTTTAACACCATTGCTACAGGAGTCTTAAAACTTAGAAAACTCCTTTATACTAAAACCTTTGAGCTCAGAAATTGATGCTTTAACCTGTCTTTTTTCTCCAACCCCCTTAGCTTCTTTTCTGGTTCAACAATTTGATGGGCAATCTCATTCAATACACCTAACCCCCTCTCATTTCTGTACTGGCTCAGCAATTTGAAGGGTGATTTCATGCATGGACAGGAAGGCAATGAAGAAGACAGGCCCAAACTCTGTGCCTCTTCATTACACTTATAGTACCAGTTTAAAAGATTAACAGTATTGGTAAAATGTGGTAAACCATGAAACTCATCATTTTGTTGTTGTAGACCTAATGACATACAGGAAGCCCTGCAAATAGGCCAGCGAGCACAAAATTCCATTAGGTGGAAATATTTAGGATACAATAATAATTCTTCATACTTTTGACAACTAGATGAGATATTCATCAATATTGAAGGATTTAGGCCACATCAAGATCCAGGATTTTACTTTTCTAAAAAAGACATAAATATTGTACAACCATCAAATGCAGTTTTCTGGTGCATTATTGTCGACACTGTGTCAAGCTGGCATTTCTAGGCTAATTGTATTCACAAATAAATTTGGCAGTACTAAAATTCTGTCCTAAATAACACGCCACAAAAGCTGAAAAGTAAGTGTGTAATGTCATATTATTGCACATTTAAAGCCTAATGATCCAGCTCAACAGCCTAAAGAATGCTTTGAATAGTAAACACAACATATTCAGATTATAAATTCAGCTACCTGACTACAACGGGATGGGCTGCCAATCATATAATTGAAGTAGTAAAGAAAAAGCAACAATTTACATTTGTTAAAAGTAAGCTGGAATGGCATTTTGTGCAGACTTCTTATGAAATGAAGCTAAGATAAGGTACGGAATGTAAACAGAACTTTCAGTCATGAATATAGATTATGAAATCTAAATACCCACTTTTTATTTTAATAAAAAGAAAGTTTAAAATGAACCTAAAAGTAAAAACACAGCTCCATGGTAAGCATGGCCAAAAATGAAACAAGTTGACCTAAGAAATCTTTTGTTATCAAAATAAAGAAAAAAAGGTTCTGTGTATTTGTTCCCGGTAATCAGGAGGATAGGCAAAACCCTACAGTCTAGATGAATCTTGGGTGATCTAGCTGCCAATCTTTTCAGCTCTCATTTTAATAATAGAATAGAACCCCTAAAATATCTACCACAAGTTAGCATGTGGTCATTGATTTAGAAGGAAATGGAAGGGTATGATGTATTTGCACAGCTGTGTTTTGTGGGATCTGCGTTTAGTGCATTTAGCTTTTTGCCAACTTTGAAAAAACAACAGAAAAATGTGTCAAAAATGCAGCATTAAATTATAGTCAGTAAACCTTAAAATTACATTTCTGATGCTTTATTTCTAATTACTGACTGATATTTTTACCGAATTCCATTGAATTATATCTGTCTTGATATTGACTAAATAAAACAAAGTTTTATTAAAGATTTTTAATACGTAAAGCTAAAACGAAAAGTTGATTACTTTGGGAGGTCTAATGTATCAGTTTCCTAAGGTGGCTCCAGAAAGTAGTGATCTGCTCGGGCTGAACTATTCCTCAAATAACCTGGAACTAGGACATATGAGCTAAAATTTAGGATAAAATCCATCTCATTAATAAGATACCTGGAAAGGGAGAGATTACTCCGCTTTCCCCACTCATTACCCATGTTAATATTAACACAGACGTAGACATTCCTGACCAGCACTGACAAATATCAATCCAATTTACAGCAACTGTGAATCACACAATCAAACTTCCTGGAAGAAAATAGTGGATTCACACAATCAACAACAATGATGCTATCTTATTTCTATAGTGATCACTAAATACCAGTGATCTGGTTTGCTGAGGAATATATATTATGGGAATAGGTTATTGTGTTTCTGTACTTTTACTTCTAGCTGGAGAAAATAGTATGCTGTTGGCCTGGGCATATAATATATTGTTGCTGGCTGGGAGATATATGGTAATGTTTGCTGGATGATTTATTATTACAATGCTGCTGACTATAAGATATTTTATAATTAAACAAACCTGGCACGACGATTCAAGCCTTAAAGCCCAGAGCATTTAGTCATATGTTGGTAGTTTTATCAGTGATACCAGCATGATATTATTTAGGTTTATGTTTATGGTAGGGGGTTGGTTTAAAGAAAACTGGTAGAAATATAGGAGCTGCCATTGCTGATTTAAAGCTAAGGACTCAATAACATTATACAAATTCTGATTTCACCTCCTAAAGAGTCAGCGACTGAAAACAAGAATACAACTGGTGAAATCTGAATACTGTATATTTCCAATCTACATACTTGTTTTAGGTCAGAGAACCTATAGAAACCTCTTATACATAGGTAAGATGGTAAGTAGAGAGGTAAATAGACTGTCCTCAAATAGTTCAATGACCTGAATTATTCAAGCGTTAGGTATTTGTTCCATTTTAAACATACAAAAAGTATTAAAGTTATTTAAACAGCATGACAGATAGCCAGTGTAAAAAAAAAAACACAAAATGTAGCCTCCTGGCTCTGATCTATCAGACCTAACTGTGGGAGACCTACTCCCTGCTCAAAGGCGGCACACAGCCTTTACAGCTGGCCCACCTGGCCTCGGACTGCAACTCCCCTTGTCTCCAAAGGCAGGTGTCTTTTTAATATCAGAGGCCAGGTGCTTCCTAACCATCTTAAATTTCTGGCCTGGAAAAGGGAGAATGCCTGGCCTGGCCCACCCAACCCTTCCAGGCCACTCTAGGCCTTGGTCTCAAATAAAGGGCATCAATTCTGCAGCAATACCATTAATATTAGCCTTATCCAGGCCATTTAATACCTTTTCCAGGGAAACCTGAGGTTCATGATGCCAAATATCCCTTGAGTTTGGCATCATTATTATTCATTGTGCTACACTACATATGGTCCATCAAATAGGCAGCCCTGGATGGCTGCTTGTTGAGTTAAGATTATCTTCACTGCAACCCAGGATTCTAAAAATCCAGAAAACAAAAAAAAATAGGCTTATTTTGGGGTTTCTAAATTACATATATTATTACTTTTAATGCAACTGAAAATTGCACCTACTTTAAAACACCAAGTGATAATGAATGCCCTTCCAACTACCTAACATGTTTTCCCTGGTTCCAGGTCCTTCCCAGGAAAAAATATCTATATTACCTTTCTATTCTAATTTTATTCTAATGCTATTCCAATATTTTATGTCTTTCTAATCCTTATAACTCCGTGGCACCTGTGCTTATGATATCTTTTCTTGTATTTTATTACATTTCCCTATTATCCATGATGTATTAACCTCTATATAAATTAGTATTAGTACTTATAGAATTATACATTGTTTGTGAAATATAACTTAAACCTTCCATTACAATTTATGTATAGAAGCATAAACTGCACCGGAATAGAGATAATTAGAACATACTGGTACATTTAAAATTAAATCAAAGCAGGTATTATTTACATTAATGTTACTTGATCTGTTAGGTGAATGGTATCGCCTAAACTGTACAGCTGCCCAAAGGAACAATATACAGCTACTCGTCAGTGGAAAGATTTAACCTTGGTCAGATAGTGAATCTTTTAAACTCCTACCTAAGCATGTTTGTGACAGCCGTCAATTCAGAAACAGTTTATCAAAGAAGAAAGATGACATGAAAATGCTGAGTTGATATGACAGTGATGATAAAAATTTGTTAGGGCATGCATCCCTGAAGGAAATGTGTCTGTAATATACCAGATGGTCAATGGTCAGGGGAAACAGCTAAGGCATGGCATGCTAAGTTGGTGAACTCATCAGCACCAAATCCAGTAAATAAAACAGCCATTAAATGGATTACAGATTCTTTCTCACTCCATTATTTTAATATGGTATTGTGGCCAATACTTATTTTCCTTATATTAAATTGTCCAGTGAAAGATGCCCAATAGGTACCAGGCCAATAAACACTATTGCTGAAATAATTCTCACATGGGACTACGAGCAATCAAAAACAACACAAACTGGTGCTGCAGCCAGAGGAAAAACAATGCTTTTCACCAATTTTAATAGATGATGTGCCAAAGGCAACATAAGAAGAGCTCTGGCAGCCAGACAAAGAATATTGTAGAAATAAAACAAAGGTGGGGAAATTACCAGCCTGGGAACATTGTTATAACAACGGAAGTAAAGAAAGGATAAACTGAATAGTATGGACACCAAACTAAAGCTTTATGGTTATGACATTGGCGGCAGAGTTAGAATAGACCAGACATATGGGTTCTTGAATTAAACAAATGTAAAGGACAGCAGCTTATAGCAGCCATATTTTAGTTATCTGCAGGAAAATCAACAAACAAAAACTGGTTTAAGCAGATTACTGGATTACTACACTTTGAATATTATTATTGTGCTTTGCACAAAAAAACTGCTGGTAAAATTTGCAGTATGCCACTATTCCTATCATTACTAAAGTATTTAATAATAATAATAGAGGTGGGTGTAAAAATCTAGGGATTGCCTCTATATTTTTGACAACTTTTTGTCATTACCCAGTTGTTGCAGAAGTAATATTGTGATTGGTATTTGCCTTTTGATGTCCTTGTGTTGTTTCTCCATCCAATTTCAGCCTATTCCCACAATTGCACAATTGCAAATAATTTCTCAGGATTTGCCGTATGTAGCACAGGTATTGTTGCAATTTTCCCAACTGCGATATATAGTAAAAGTTGCCACAACTGCATGTTCGGTGCTACAGTTGCCTATTTGTTGTACACATTGTAAGGCACTGGCCCAGTAACAATACCCCCCAGACACCAGTCCCCCAATCTAATGCTGCACTCTTCACCTAGCAAGCCCCTGGTTGCATTTTCCAGCACACAGTGCGCAAGGGTTGGTGTCTGGGGAAGGGCTGGCAGAAGACCAGGAGCCCATAGATACAACAGTACCAAGATTCAAACTGAGAGAAATCCAGAATACAGAGCCAGGTCATTTACAGGTAATCAGTCCACCAGACGAGGAATAAGTCTGAGACAGGGTCACAGGAAAGAGGTCGGTCCAGGCAGCATAACTGAAAAAAGGCAAGGTTGGCAACGGTAAATCATAGGAATAACACACCAGCCGCAAGTTAGCCAAGCTTAATGCTACAACAGGTACTGGTGATAGGAAGTGGAGAGGCTATAAGGTCCCAGCAGCCAATGGCAGTGCAGGATAGAGTCAGGAGCTAATGTGCCTCTAAAATCCCCTTTAGCTGTGCACAGCCTCAGAGTGTGCTGGGGATGCCAATAAAATACATCAGGCTGCATGGCTAAAGGGAAGCAGGGGCTGCTGCTATTTCTTTATTCTCCTTGCTAATGCAAGTGACATTGCTGGACAAAATATGCTGTGTGGAATACTGCAGTGGTGCACAGCACGGGACTGCCAGCCCGATAAGCGTTTCCTAAAACACATACTGCCACGATTTTCCTTCATTGACCAGGTATTCTCATAATCGTTCATTCATCTTTTGCCTATTGTAAAGATTGCCTGTGTTTTACCCATGTTTTGCCATGTCACAGTTGTCTGTTTATTGCCATAATTGATGCCCATCTACTTTTAGGTTTGTGCATGTTTTTCAAGTCTATTATGGTTTATTACTGTCACTGTGATAGCCACATTTGCCCATTTATCCCCACACACACAAATCACACCCAAAAGTCTCTCCCATATTGCAGTTACTAAATTTGTATGTATTTATTTTTACATTTTATTTATACATACTTTTTAAATAGTTTTAATGGCATACCTTGAAATCGGACTTGATATTGTGCCAGTTACATGGGTGGCGAAGTACAATAGGTCTTTAACATGTACACCAATTTGAAACTCCTATGTATACATTTTTAAAAGATAGGGGAACCCGAGCACATTTTAATTCATACTAAAATAAATAAAAAGAACCAAAAAAGCTCCTTTATCTTACAAAATGCTGTATTTTCTTCAGAGTCGAAAACGTAATATTTGCCCATGATTTCCTCCCTGTTCCTTGAGCCAGTAATTAAAGATGTCAGGTATAAGAGCATTTGAGTGTTTCAATAATAAGCAAGTCTACTCAGATTAAATATTAACCTACAGTAAAGCTTGCTCTCTGTCTCTGTCATGTCACTCTCTGTATCATTTTTACATGAAGTTTGAGACTTCTTGTTTTCCAGGACATAGTGGAGTTAACCCAATAAATGTTAGAAGCAAGGACAGCACTTTCAAACTCTTACTCCTAAACACCAGGAGATGAAAAAATACTTGACGAGATAATTTCAATGATAATTAAATTTACATCAATTGCTTCCTAGGTAGTTAAGCCCAGGAGAGCTTCATTGTAAATATGTTACTGGCTCATTGTCACAACTGAAATTAGCAAGTAACACGGAACATACATCCAAGTGGCTCATTAGAGTTTTCCATGTTTAATTTGGGTCTATTAATGCTAAACTGTTAATTAATTGTGTTCATCTATTTAATGAATTAATATAACTGTAAATACTTAAACCTTGTTATAGCTGATGAGTGGATACAAGAATATAAATAAAAATGCAGGTTGCCCTGCAAGACAAGTCTATCTAGTCTTTATTACAACTTTTGTAGACTCTAAATTATGCCTCATAACTAATGCTCTTTGCCCTTTTTTCCCCAAAGAGAATCCTATTGTGAAAAACCACAGATTGGGCTGCAAATTCATCCCAGAGTAGTGACATTACTATTAGTAAATTCAAAAGGTTTGGCATTAATCCTTGGAAATTAGTACACATCCCAGCAGTCGGAGATTTCCAGCTTAAATTTGAGGCTGATCTAAAAAGAAACATTTATTCAAACATTTAAAGAAAATGGTCCTATTGTCCATGAAGACAGATCTTTAACTGCAAACAAAAACTTTAGGCAAGCCATTCTCAACCATGGTTCTGAGAAATCCTAGGATTCATGCAGAAGTTGCCAGGGGTTCTTTGAGATGTGGCTTATTATCACATTGGTTATAGTTCCTAGGCCAACACCACTTGCCAGCTGCATGAAACCATTGCTTTTTAGCCATTTGTAAAGGTGGTATTATGATCACTAATTTATGGGCTGGCATTTTTCCCACTGGTAACCGATGCACCTAGCATTTTTCCCGAGAATTAATTATACCATGGGTTCACAGACACCTGTAAATTATTTAAAGATTTCCTTAGGGGTAAAAAGTTTGGGAAAGACTGCTCTAGACTATGATCCATGCTTTTGAACTGTATTTGATTATTTATCAGTACTGTAGTTGTACTTTTGCTAATATAGAATCTATTTTAAAGTATACTAACAAAGACAAATCTCACTTACATATGAAACCCATTATACACTCATCACCCAGGGTCTAGTGAACCACTAAAAGGAGCATGAAAAGTTTTATAAATGCTACTAAAACTAAAACATCAGTGTGTGTATTGGAATAATTGTGCCTTGTTTTATTTCTTATTACAGGCTGGTGCCTAACACTATATTGTTTTATGTTTCCTGCCACGCTGCCAATTGTCACCAATCTTTGGGGGAAAAAACAGAATACACAGCGGAAATGCACACAAGTGAAATGCCTACTTGCTTAAATATTTCTGTTCTGTTGTTTTCATGATTCACCCCACCCAGGCAGCAGAGCCAGCCATGTCACATTATTATTTCCTATTACCAGCTTTTCAATCACAGTTATAGAATTTATTACAGAAAAAATAAAGGGTATGGAGTTTAGATGCACATTATTCGGGTAAAATGAGAAAAACCATGCAGTGATTGCTGGAGTGCATGCATGTTGACAGACAGGTATAAAATGCAACACAAATGTAAAATTGGGAGAATGAGTACTTTATAAAATGCCAATTATTTATGATACACTGGACTTTAGAAAATTAAATTTTTTGAGGGTTTACATCTACGTTAACTGGGAGATGTTAACAAGAAATTGTGCTAGTGTTTCTTTGAACCCTGTAATGTAATGTTACATACACTATGTTGTGGTTATATAAATATAAAACAATAAGTCTGTAAAAAAGGAGACTTTTAATACTAAAAGAAAATAGCATTTGAACTTTCTGTGTCTATCAGTCGTAAAAATCATGCATCACAGAAAGTAACAATAGATAGCTTTTGCCTAACCTGCAGGCCAGTGTGACATATATATGACACTGTTGTTAGAATATGCATCTAAGACATTTTGGAAAGGGAGTGATCCATCACATTCATTATGAGCACTCTATGTGACTCATTACATTGACCTTTAGCACAAACCTTTTGGAAACTATCCCTAGCTACAGATAACTTTTGAGTAAGAGAGGAAAAAAAGGCAGAACTTTTTGTGCTAATTATTTTTGAAAGGCACATTGGCCTCACTTACTGTGACAGTCATAAACAGAGTAGCACCTTTCCTAATGAGAAAACAATGCACTGCTTACCTGTGAGAATAATTATAATTTAGCTCGTTAGCATTTGTTAATTGCAAAGCACAAGACCCAAAATGCTGAGCTGTTCCCTTGTTGAGGAGCTGGCTTCATGGAGAGGCGTGTGTAAACATAAGAAATCTGTGAATGTCGGCATACAATATTAAGAGGAAATTATTAAAAATGAAGATGTTTTTTTCTAGACATTTTTTTTCTGACACCTTGTTCTGATCATTTTTCTAACTTCTGATGGTCATGCGTCGTCTCAGTTTTTATTGGTAAAATGCAGCAGTTGGTAAATGTACAAAACAGGAGATAAATTGATAATTTGCTAATAACTACTTATAAATGGTCATGTGACAAACCTGTATAGTGTTTAAGTGTGACCACAGGCATATCCTCTCACATCTGCTTAACTTTGTTCACACTTTCATTCACAGTCTTGCTTTATTCTCCTCCAAAGAAACTAGTAAACCTGATACAGGTAGTCCCCAGGTTAGGACGTCTGACATACGGACGCCTCCTAGATATAAACAGGGCTTCCCTGCTCACTCGTGTGCAAGACAGAGGCTGGATGGGGGTGGTTTGCATGATTTGCAGAAGACATCTTTTGCTAAACACAGGTTGTGGGTGATCTTAAGGACTGAGCTCTTTCTGCAGCCTCTTGTAACTCTTTGTTGACCACGACAAACTCTGCAGTTGTTTCTTTTTGCATATCAAAGCACAGCTTGCTCCAGAAGGTAATGAATGTCTAGGCTCTATAAAGTTTTTTTTTTTTTTATTTTGCTTGATTTGTGATTAACAGTGAGGTTTTTGTACAGTAACTGACACCACGCTGCCTATTATGTTGAGACAAACATCTGTCCTAATTACATTTATTAAAATAAAGTACATGTTCTGACTTACATACAAATTCAACTTAAGAACAGACCTACAGTCCCTATCTCGTATGTAACCCGGGGACTACCTGTATAGACAACACAAGCAATTTACATATATTTGCTCCTCCAAAAGAGGACACATGGCTTCTGGTCACATCGCTGATAGAAAAGACCAAATACATTTACAATAATTCTCATACAACCTGTACGCCTATCAGTTGTTGAAAGCTATTCTCAGATCTGTGCCATGACTTATGGTAACTCGCAGGGCTGTCTGCCACAAAACATACTGGTAATAAGGGGTACAGAGGAGTTTGCAGGAGGGGGGGGGGGGCAAATATATTAGGATTTGCTAATACAGAGCCGGGAGTTGGGCTTTAAAATATATGATTTACATATTAATTGGTCAAAAAGGCAGAGGGATTGATTCTAACTGGATATTGCATAGATTCTGTTTTTATTCCCTCCCAATTTATGCAAAAATTCAAAAAAAAGTTATGGCTATACAACCGGGACCCTCAAAGCAGAAGACCCCTTCTGCAAATAAACATACAAACCATATTCCACTGATATGGTGCAAATGCCTTTACAAGCATTCTACTTCAAGAACCCCAATAATATCAATACAAGGAGGAAAGTTAAACACTTGCAACTACATAATTTATATATTGCAATGTTTTAGGTACACCAGGTTCAGAACCTTCCATTATCTGGATTGTAAGGTGGGAGAACATAGGAGGACATAAAAATATTTGCATTTCATAACATACTTTCCATTGCTTGATATAAGTATCCACAGTTACCCCACAAATTGACACTAAGGTTAGTCATCATGACACACAATATTCAAGGTAAAAAAGAGCACAATGCACCAATATTGTTTACAACATGCAACAGCATTGACCCTGAATTTAAGAGGATCTGACATTAGTTTCTTCACATTGTTTCTAAGAAATAATTGTGAATACAGCAAATAATGATTAACTCATGTCCTTCTAAGATAATAAAGCACCATTCTGTTTTGATGCAAAGAAATATCTTGCCCAAGTCTTATATTAAAGGAGTCATAAGTTTAAGTAACTGGCCCTTCTCCACAGTTGGGATCTCACAGACATCACAATACAATTAGACAAGTAAAAATAATCACTTTGCCAAATTACCTTTTCTTTCAACAGGCGGACACAGTGCTAGAAAAATAAAACCGGCCATAATGCTACCATTTCTGTCTTACGGGACTTAACCTCTGCGCGCAAACAGAGAAACATCCATGAATAAAATCATCACATTACCAAATGGTATTATTACAACAGACTGATCCTTCAGTTGTATCCAAATGTTCCATTACAGGTTAAGATCTTTCCCAGTGCATAGTAGAAAACCAATTTCAACAGAGGCATGCAGTTCTTTAGCACCCATGGCTGCTTTGCTGTGGACATAAAAGAAAAAAAGACCTACACCTAAAGTTGTGTGGGCCATTTAGTAGTCCCATTTAGGCAAATTTAATGGAAATCTTCTTGTTAAAAATCATGGGAGCACCCATTACCACAATGTTTCATTTAGTTGTAAAAGTTATATTGTTTAAACTTGCCATGGTCAACAAGCACTAAAGGTTTAACCATTATACACATAGGTTTCTTTGTACCCCAGCACTGATTTTTTTAGTAAAATATAGAAAACTCTTTTAGATGCATTGAGGAGGTTGTAGTTCATTGCATTTGATTACAAAGTCCGTTGTATATTTTAGTAATAACAAGTCCTATACACACTAATCAGGCTTGTTACCATTTATAAAGTCAATCGTATTTCTAAGGTAAGAGGAGTGCATGTTCTTGTTGACTCAAAAAAAGAATCTTGTTCCTCTAATTAATCCTTAAATACCCGTGAACCCCGCTCAGATCCTAGACCTAAATACCAAAGCTATAATGGCAAATAGGTAGAGCTCAAGCTTGTCAAAGTCAAAGTTTCATATAAAAGCAGCATCTAGGATTCAAGGATGCTCCGTAGGGACGCAGATGCTCACCTGGAGATTAACACTGGAACTTGTAAGCAACAAAAAGTTGTTAAGTGTGAAACATTTAGGCCTTTCTGGGCTATAATGAAATTGAATACCCTGTTCTAACTCGTCTGCTGTCAATACATTTCCCTTTATTTGAAAAAATGAAACGCAAAGGTGACTCTCAAAATATTTCTGATAATAAATGCTAAATAACGATAACATAGTTATCTCTCTAATATTAAACAGTTCCATCAAACAGGCATAATTGCAAGAAAAAAAGTCACAATAATTGAACAAATCTGGGATGAGTTAGTCTTCTAAACGAAAAATGACAGTCAATTAGTTGAAGTAATTGTTATATATTGCAGAGAATGCTGGCAGCCTAACCTAGGATGATGGAAAATTATGTTCACTCGGTATCTGCTGTAACTGAGGGTATTAAATCAGAGGTTGAAGTTAGGAAAGAAACTATATCCTACTATTACAATTCTGGCTGTGGAGCTACCCATTCAGTTTCTAAATATGAATGTAATAACCATAAAAAACACAAATGAATAAAAATACCAGACAGACCAAATCAAGATTTGTAACAGCTGTTTAAAATATTAAACTAGCTTACCATAAAAATATTGATATGTTTTAAGTTATACAGAACTGTTATTAGGCATTTTAAAGAATAATGCAAGGACGTGCAATATGCAGTAATAATTAGAAACCAATTGACTACATTGCATCAATTTAAAGCAGTCTGAAAAAGCTGATTTTATTAAATAAAGCCGAGTTGTAATCAGGTTCAGTAAGTTATATAACAGTGTGTTTGTGGCACTGTACATCGACTTATTAAAAACCAGTTCACTTAGCAAAGTGAATTCTTACCTCTGTAAAAGATAATTCACTGAATTATTGAATGTTGTAAAAAACACTTTCTAAGAATGCTAAGAATACATAATCAAATACAAGAAAATGTAACAAAAACTATTTTTTTTTGCATATGATTGGATGGTTCAATAGAGCTAAAAGAATGATCCCATTCAGAATGATAATTCACTTTGCTACATGATAACTCTAAACTCCAAATATTAAAAAATAGTGTATGAACATGCTGCCTAATGTAGGAGGCTGTAGGTTTTGCTATTTGTGAACCTGAGATGGCTCTCTATTTGGTCCCTGCTGAACATTTTCATATGTGCACTAGTATTTAATAAAATCTTGGCAACTGGGATGGGAAGTAAATAAATTTATATTGGTTAAACAAGCAGTATGTGTTTCAATGTAATTTTATAGGCCTGTTTTTAAACATAAGGGATTTAGCAGATTTATAAGGAGCCGTGCTATGCCATCCAAGTCTACATTGCACTTTGAATCAACAGCAGTGGCATTCATAACTAAAAAAAAAAAAAAACAGGAACAGACAATCACAATAATGTAAACGTCATATATGATTGGCATCTTCACCAATCTCCAATCAGAATTCTTTTCTGTAGAGCCGAGGAACTCCCCAGGTTCCTTACCACAACCTGCAACTTTTTTTTTTTTTTTATTGTTAACTAGTTTAAGAATTACCAAACATCTAAACATTGTGCACTAAAAATATTGACATTAAAACGCTGTGCCAAAATTGCCAAATATGCATCAGAAAATAACTGAGAACAGAAAAGTCTGATTTTTGATGCTGCTGACAGCAATGTATATTTTCTTTTTTGCTATCGTTTGAAAAGGTAAAAAAAATTAATAAACTCTTTTGTTCTGTAGGCAGGAAAATTATGGCAGTGAACTGCGAAATGTGGTTAAAATAAAAGCAAATATTTCACTGACCTTTATAAAATGAGCCCTAATGTTATTACTCAAGCACAAAAGTGCTGGACCCACTCAGACTTACTGTATGTCAATCAAGAAGCAAAAGAAGAAAAGATGTATTGTCCTATAAGACCTACAGATGTAAGACCATGACAGCATCTCAAACAAAGGAATATACCAAGGCCGCCATTGCTAACCTCTTTCTGAAAATGCTAACTTCCTAGCTGTCTCCAGCTTTACTTGTCTGGGCCATGTAAGTACTAAAGGAGATTACAAAGTCGGTACTCATGATCTAGATGTTTTGGCTCCGTTAACACTTCAGAAATAGGGGTTTTAATGATGACATCACCATGTTGGTTTGTACTAATTATCTTTAAAGGGAACCTATATATAATTATTTCTATATACCAAAATGCCATTACGTTCAAGTGTGCTTAAAGCAAAAACTTTTTTTTTGTTTTTGCTAAATCGTAGAGTGGTTGGAACACCTGTCGGGTTTTGATTGCTGTCTGTGACACCATTAGGGATATATATCCCCTTAATTAATCCTGTGGATCACCACTGCTCAGCCTGAAAAGCTCTGACCAGGAGCAGTCAACAAAAATAGGATGGATCTAGCTTAGGGTGTTCAACTCCAGTCCTCCAGAGGCAAAAACAATCCAGGATTTTCATATTTTGTTGGCTATTTGTACATCACACCTTAATACATTTATTGCTGTCTGTTAGAGAAATATTAAAAATATCTTGACCTCAAGAACAGAGACTAGCTGGTGACCATTCACATACCAGTAGGGTTACAATCATTGCATATGGATAGCAGGACATTTCAAAAAAATACTTTAAGAGAATCACTAAAATACAATACATTTCCTATTCTTTTAAATTGCTTCCAAAGACATTGACACACGTGTGCTTCAAGTGTACAAAATCCTCATTAGTACTCAAATAGAGCAAGCAAGAACAGATGAAGCAGATCATCTTCATATTTCAGGCTGAGCAACTTGAGTAAATTCTTCTTATTCAGCTTTTCTTGTTTAGCAAAAAGATAATGCTGGTTTTGTGTGACAGCAAATAAATATACATTAGAGGAAATAAAGTGGAAGATAAATCAAATCTGCTTCATTGCAGGGGTAAATATTTGATAAACCGACAAGTCTCGCCCTATATATTTAAAATGTCATTTGCAGTAATCACACAGTTCCGTGTTGTTTAAAGGTATCTTTCTGGTTTATGTCTTAAAATGACAGAACTAGCAAACAGCTAACAGGGAAATAAACTATTGTTATGTATTTTTTGCTTCTATTTTCTCTCCACAGTATTGTCAGAGCCCTGCTGACCCAGCTATGCAAATAGTGACTTTCCTAGTGTCACAGTCTGTTTAAGCATGAGCTTCCTTAACCGTGTTATAATGGATAGGCCTGCAAATAAGTCAGGAGGAAGCACTGCATGGTGGGAGGGGATCGGGAGCTTATCTTATCCATATAGAAGAAAGAGAATAAGAAACCTTTGAAAAGAAGAGCAGCGAAATCTAGAAGAAACAAGACTTGCTAAGCCCACCTATGCAATCGGCTATTTGTGTCACATATGGTCAGTATGGGTATATAAACTAACCTCATAATTACTATTACCTCCTTCCCTAGTATATTATCCAGCTCCAGCTGCAGTTCTAGACCATTTCAGCAATAAAAAATATAAACATTCTAATAAAGAACAATATGGCATGCCGCTATCCAGGCTTTCTAGCTTGATTGCGGTAGCTGAAGTCACAATAAATGTTAAGCTTTTTTTAGACCCATGCACTTATCAGAAACCTGGGATTGTCAAGGACCAATGCATTAAAATGTTTATGGTATAAAAACAACTGCAATGGTCAACAAAACAAAAGTTAATTTTGTTCAAAGAAACCAACTGGAACTGGAAATTTTTTTTATCAATACTTATCAGTGTTTTTTTTAATAAAGCAATGAGCAGGAACATGTACTAACCATAATGCATCTTTCACTTTGGTAACTTTGGAAAACTGAAATGTTATTAGTATGTATTACTTTATCAATTCCATTATCTTTTTTTATACCACTTTTTAGGATTGCATTATTTTCATATGCAGTCCAAAATATTCATTATCACTGATAAATGATATTATTTCCTAATTAGCTTACCAATAACAAGAGAGGCAGGTACCTAATGTTTTTAGATGGAGCTTCAGCAAGGTATATTCTGGTTTCCTTTATAAATAGGAAATTATTAATGGGGCAGAACTCGCTGTATCAGCCTTGTTAATGGAAAGAGGTGGAGATATGTAGCTGCAGTATTTTGGATCCTTTTGGATAAAAGTGCTGGTATGGTTTCTGATTTATTCACAATATGCAATCTATTAGTGAGGTAAGGAATGATATTTATTTTCATTCAAAAAGTGGTTGAGGGGAGAAAGAAACTAGTTTGGTATAAGTATTGATTCTAGTGTATGTTGGGTATGCAGATTTGTAATATTTATTTGGTTTACATGGGGGATGAAATGGTGCATGGTAATTTGGGGTAACTTTCAGGTTTATCACTATTGGAAACTTTTTTACTTTTTTGAAGGATTTTACTTGGAGATTTATATTTCACTGGTTTTGAAATGTATTACACATTTAATGTTTTTTTTGGTATATATATATATTTATTTATATATATATATATATATATATATAAATATATATTACACTTTTATATACAATTTAGACATGAGAAGTGAGATATAGTTATTTTAATGTATAAATAGGAGATATACTATGCTGTTCAATTATCCAACATTATGAGGATTGGATCCTTAGTAACTTATATCAACCTGGTAAACATTATTGTGTTGATTTGTTTATGATTAGTTAACCTTTGGAAATATTTGGCTTGTCTGATCAGAGAGATACGTGCCTCACTGCTTTCTGCTTACCTTTGTGGCCAATTTGGTGAGGGGACTGTGACCTCATGGGATTATTATTATTATTATTATTATTAATAATTATAAACAGGATTTATATAGCGCCAACATATTATGCAGTGCTGTACATTAAAAGGGGGATTGATTATGGAAGTGACATACTTAATTATTGTATTTTTTGATATATTGTATATTACATGTTTTTTATCTAGTAAATATGTTTTTATTACAGCATTGACATTAATGACATTAATGTACCCAATGAGTGGTAATGTATTTTAAGGTTTTTAATGTTTTGTAAATTGAGAAAATTAAAGATATACGTTTTTTGCTATTTCAGTGTCAAAATGATTGCCTTTAAAGTCCCAGTACTTTCTGCAAATTCAAATATGAAAAATTATTAAATAAGACCATCAAATAGTAAGGAACTCACTGTGATGAACAGCAAGGCTTTCAAAAAAAGGCACACAAAGCTCTTCATTTTTACAACATTTATTCCATCTTTATGGGTCAGATAAAAATTAAATTGCCATACATAACACAGCAGGTGGGCATTATGTTTGCAACCTATTCTAAAATTGTCTGCACACCTCAACTCAGGGAAGATACACACTACATTCTCTACATTCTAGACGTTAACAGGTACTTTCTTTCACAAGAATTGTATCTCCACTGAGGAATGACTGGAATAATCTCTACCACAGTGAGGTGTATTTTAAGAGCTTGGATAATTCTACAATGAGGTAATCATTTTTCCTAAATAACAGCCATTATTAGTTACAAGGAACATTTTTAGCTGGTTTATCCATGAGAATTACAATCTATTGATGGTGTATGATTTTCCATTTAAATACAAGGTTTAATACTAAATTCCAGTGTGCCAGCATCTGTGCTGAAAAATGGGGTCACTTTTGAGGTATTCTTTACAGAACACAATAATTACTAATCCTTCAGGATTAACAGTCTGGTCCTGCAATTCAGTTTAGGGGTAAAATAAACATATCAGTATCATATCGGCTTACATTATTTCAGTATTCCCATACTGCTTATAAGGTCTCTTTTGGAAAAAAATTCACCTCTGTAGGGCTGTACACTGAAATGAATGTTTATAATTCAATTTTATCTCCTAATTTATACAGTTCATGATTCAGTGGCAGCCTGTAGATTACCCATTTCTGTATTTGAAAAGCTGTTTGGCTTGAGATACTGAAAAGACTGCTCATTACTTCATAATGACTGAGTTATAATGCATTTATTAACTTCGTGGCACTTTTTGTCATGGTCACTAGCTCCTCTAAAGATCACCTCCCTGTCCTTCTTCCTGTCCAGCATTAATTACACCCTGGGACAGGTCCAGCTGTAACATGAAGTATGTTTGCCACCAGCCAAAAAGTCAATCGCAGAATCTGATACAGAAATTTCTACCTCGCTGCGTTATGAAGCAATCATCTCACACAAAGGTAATATAATAATAATCATGGGCAATATTGGCAAATAATAAAAGGAAATGTTTACAACATTTACTTGCAAACAGGGGAAGCCTCTCTGTGTTGCGATACCGGGGATGGTTAAATAGCTTCAGCGCTTATAACGAAATTATAGACAAGCATTTTCTGTTCTCTCCGGGGTCTTATATACTTCAAGGAAAACATCTTCCAATTATCATAAAAAGCAATCTCCAATTTTCACAGTTCAGCTATAGCAGGCTGATTGAAGACGTAAAAGGTATGGCTTAGAAATTTATATATATAATCCTCTGCAACCATTTTCTCATGAGTAATAGCAATGCTGCGGCTATTTACATTCAGATTGTCTGATATTTATAATAGTATTCCCTGCAGGCACGTGCAATCAAATATTTTGAACCAAGAAGTATTTTCTTTCTGATAATCATATCACTTTCTCTTACTGAAAGAGACAAAGGTTTTTGTTAAATCTGTGAAAAGAGAAAGTCAAGTCAAGCACAATGTACCAGGACTAAATAAAATAAAGGTTTCATTTCCTTTAATGTTCCAGTAAAAGCAATTGACTAAAGGCTTCCGTTTACGTCATGCCATTATATAGTGACAAAAACAAGTAAATGGAACTGAAAAAAGTTAAATCCTAAACTAAACTAGAAACCAAACTAAAGACTTTTATACTAACATACAGAATTAATGCATTTAAAAGAGAATGTATATACAGTACCAGTCAAGAGTTTGGACACGTCTTCTAATTAAATGTTTTTTCTTTATTTTTAATATTTTATACCTTTAAGATTAATAGTGAAGACATCAAAATTATATGGATTTATGTTTTAAACCAAAAGGTGTTTAGATAGAGTAGCCACCTCTTGCTTTAATGGGAACACACTTCTGGTACTGTCTCAATCAGGTAGTCAATAGGAGCCTTCTTAATTTCTTTGGGAACATCAGTTGTGTTGTGCAGAGGTAGGGTTGTCAGATTGTCCTATACATCAATTACCCCTATTCAACTACTGTCCTACTCCATATTATGGTACCAACCACTCAACTAGATGAAAAGAATAGACAGTCCATCATTACTTTAAGACATGTGGATATTTTTGGAACTTCACAAACTCTGAATGCATCCCCAAATGCAGTTGTGAAAACCATCGAAGGTTATGATAAAAGTGGTTGTCATGAGATTCACCCAGGAAAAGATGATCAAGAGTTACCCTCACTGCACAAAATAGGTTCATTGGAGTTACCATCCCCAGAAACCACAAAGTAACATAACCTCAGACTAAAACCCACAGAGACTACATGAATCAGGCCTTCATATGGATACATAGTGAGACAGAACAAGATGAAGTGTAGAGTAGCAACCCAGTAAAAAAAAAAAACAGGTGTTTAACAAATTGTTCTGTTGGTAACATTTTTGCATGCAGCTGCAGTGTAGTTCATCGTCCAGAGGAGCAAAAATAACTGCTGGGCCAAACGTGACTTGTTGCTTTTTAGAATGATCTATAATCCACCACATACTCCAGCACAAAGTTGTGCCCAACTACTCTCATTCAGTTGATTGGTAGTGGTTGGGGCCGTGGTTGAGTTCAGCAGGTACAGAGGTGTAATTATAAAAATTCAAAAAAAAGGGACACGGTACTATTCATGACGTGCCCGCCCCACTACACCCCTGCCTATGCGTCACTCAAATGGGAAGAAATTTCCCCCAGAGTGACATCATAATACTAGAACCCACCCACTCAGGCTCAGACCTGCGATGAGAGAGTGGGCAGGTTGTGTTCAGAGAAACAACCTGCCCACCGCCCTAAGCCTGCAATTTCATATGGGAGACACGATCGATGGCTCCGACCGGTGCACCCCTCCCCCCGATGCAACCCGGTCAGAGCCACGGATCACCAAGGAATTCTTTGCAAAATAAGAGTGGACACGTGCCCCCATTCCCGAAAAAGTGATCCACTACACCCCTGAGCAGGTATCATTCTTTAATTGAATGGTCTTTAAAGAGATAAAAGACAAAAAATGTTATGTTTGTTTTGCCCTGACATACACTAAAGAGTTTTGGTATTTAAATTGTGACCCAGGTTTGTTTGCTATAGTTCAGACTGAAAAGAAAGGAAGCAGAAAACATTGACATTGTCTCTTATTTTCCTTTAAAGATTTTTGTGCTTTATAGATGAAGTTTGGTGTACTCCACAGTAATGCTCTGTGTTGCCATAAACCACAAGAAGTTATAAAGATAAACTAGAAAATGGCATCAGTTATGAGAGTTAGAGGTTTCATTATGAGAGTTGGGGGTTTGATTTCGTAATTACCTTTTTGCACGAAATACCTTTCATTTAGTTACCACCTGAGCGTGCCACACTAAATCTCCCCAATAGTACCCTAATAGCATTTTAGTTGGATAAACTGACCTAAAACATGGCCACCACAGGGAACTCTTAAATACACTCAAATTTTTCCAACTAGAAAAAAAAAATCACACATTGTTTCTAACTACCAATTTACAGTATTATGGTAACTCCCACACAACAGGTGCAAATTAAAAGGCAGTGCCCTACATTTGTTCCTGATTGATCACATTATGTCTGCTAGAAAATGGCAGATGTGCTTTAAGCAGGCAAATTAAACCTATCCAAGGCACTTGTTAGTTATCACTGCCCATAGAATTACATGCAGGTGTTGTCATTCATTAACAATTCCTTCAAACACAATAAATGAGGAAATGAAATTATTCTTCAATACAGGGATTTGTAGTGTTTTTATTTATCCAAGATCTGATTAAATCCCTTATTCACAGATGACTCCTAGTGGGACCTAGAATTCTTTCATGTAAAGTACTCCAATTAATTGTGTAAACCATTCCGAGATAATGCAATTAGCAAGCTTATGAAATTAGAGAACTACAATTTCCGAGATACTTACATCTTTTTACAATCTGCTCTTCAAAGAGCCTTTTTTCTTGCAAAATGTGATTTTCCTCGCACAAAATTTATCACATCAAAAACTTTTAAATTTGCTTCTCGGAATTAGTGTAATATTAAACAACATATTTTGCCTGCTACAAAAAATGTACACAAGTAAGAGAAGCCATATTTCCCAAAGTGTTCGAAGACAGACCCTGCTTGGCTCGCACCAAAACAGTTTACATAGCTGGTCTAAATTCCCATGTGTTCTCAATTTGTGCAGATTGTTCTCACTTGAAAAAAAAAATCTTATTCCTGGGTCATGAAATTAAAAATGTTAAAAAAATGGTAAAAGTTCCCCAAAGCGTTAGATAGTAGAGGGTGAGGTGACATGGCGACAAAGGGTAGAAGTGTCTCATGGACCATCTCCCACTTTTCAATCAAGTTGGATATGTATTGGCAACAAGACAACCGGCCAATTTGTAGCACTTGGATGGCCTTTTTTGTAATTTGATAAATTACAGAACAGAGCAGTGCATGAACAGAATCTCTATCAGGGTCCCATTGCCGTTTGTGTGCCCAGTTGGGTGGCCCACCCTTTCAATTTGCTGTGGTGATCACTGACAAAATACAATGGGAAATCTAAAATGTTCTGGTTGTCACAAAAAAAGGAGATAAGGTGAAATTTTAAAGTAGAGTCCAAGCCTATAATTTAATTTTTTTATCTATTTATACTACTGGTCTGGTTTTTACTTAAAAAAGCTTATAAAACCATGCATATCTAAAAGAAAATTATGCATGTGACATGACTATGGACTTTGTACAAAGCTGCGTAATATGATGGCGCTATATAAATACTGTATAGTTATAATAATAAAATGCTTCCCGTTCTCCTCAAACTAGTGCTCTTTGCTGGCAGAGCTGTGTCACTGCCATGCCCCTATTAAAAGTGATAACACAATCATGTCCCGCACAAAAAGAGGAGGTGTGTCAGACCAGGACGATTAAAACTGATATTGGTATGGTATATTTTGTATGACTGCGTATCTATATCTCTGACTTTAAATTAAACATATATGTTATTCTTGCAAATAATCTTTTAATTAGAGGTCTAGTCAGCCATTCTGCTTTAAATCTCCCAAGGCAGTAAAAGTTTTAGGCCTTATTCTGTGAATCTTTTCAGCACTTTATGTCATTTATGTGGCAAGTAAGATATGCAAAAAAGAAAAAAAAACTCCCACGTAAAAGCAATATAATTCTTACTTGGCAAAATGTGATAGCCAGCCATAGCCAAGAATAAGCAATCCTGATAACTATATTCTCACCTCGAATAGTATTCTTTTATGTCTCCTACAGAGGAGTATTAATTCAATCACTGCTATAAAAATGGAGCACGTCTTGCATAAGCAGATAAATTATTAGAAGGGGTATAAATCACTGGCACGTAATGTGATGCCAACAAGATTCAATGCAATTTACAGATAAATATGAGAAATGACTAGAGCTTTTTACTGAATTAAAAGTGGCAAAAGTTTTCCGAAGACAAATGATTAACCCTGACCACGTACTCATCTGCAAACTAAAAGGTGAAAAAAGACATTAAACTGGCAAGGATTGAGAAAATCATACTGAAAGGATATATATATATATATATATATATATATATATACACACACTGTATGATAGCATGATAGCATGGGGAAATGATCTGGCCAACTCTCTTTTTTTGTGTACCGGATATGGCCTAAGGAACTGTGGTTAGAGTCAGAGTAATGTATACCATGGTGTACAAGACCAAAGGGTTGGATCCTGGACATTGGGGGGCTGTTTACACCTTATATAGGACATGGGCTTCTTTAACGGTGTCAGTACTGGGGAGGGAGTACAGAAATAATAGGAAGCAATTTGGGGTTGCTTTAGTTAGCAGTTTAGGGCTCCAGCCTCTGGGGTGGGAAGGAAAGTACTGGGTGAACCTTCCAATTCCACCCAGGTACACACTTGGGTTTTGCTCCAGCCAGACAGGAAGTCTGCACCCTAAATAGCACAGGTGGAGTTTCTGTAGCAGGTGTGGATGAGTTCTGGGTCAAGTAGCCATATTTATCCTGCCTGAAGGCTGCACTACAAACCATGAAGTATTTGCAAACTGGACTGTAAAGGATTTTGGGACTCTGAAAGAGCTATGGAACCAGAGCTATTCAAAGCTGATATAATCTGTTTTATTTCTGTCTGCTGACAATAAGCTGTATGATTTTGGCCCAGATAAAGTGACTCCTCCCCCTCCAAAATCACAACAGTGTATAAAGTATACGGTCAGAACTATATTATCAAACACCATAGATGCACGTTATGGACCACCCTTTTTATTGCATTAAAATCATGCAATATTGGGGGCGGTAACTTTTTGTACTAGACATAAGTACTAGACATAAATATCTATTGTGGTGTTGAGTATGGGCAAATTAGTATGAGCCCGGGTCATACGTAATTGGAGTGCATCTATGGTATTTTTGCTTTTATATCTTTCCTATTTTTGAATGTACTGTGATGACTCGATTCTGTTTTAATTAAAATATAAGAAGTCAAAAAAAACCCTTCTTCTGAATAATTTTCTCTTTTATTATGCAGCATAAAAGAGTGGTGGCAAAAACAAAAACAAAATAAAAAAAGTGGAGCAGTCCAATAATTCTGATGTTTTTTTAATATTTAGAAGAGTGGTGGTCAACCTTTTTGACTTAGGCAGCCACAAGTACAGCCTCTGATATTAACAAGGGGCCACACATTTTATTCAGTACATAAAAATACTACAGAAAACTGCCAAAGGCCGATGGCATGCAGCAGTAGTCAGCATGTGGCTACATTCGTGGCATTGGTGTTTTAGGAACTGGGGATATGCTCCAGGAGGCAGTAATAGACTAAAAACACATTACACAAAACATTCAGAGATTATTGCCATTAGAACCGTTGGAAATCAATGTTTTTGAATTGTATGCTTAGACTCTTAAAAAAGTACTTGTCCCATGAGTAATGTTTTTTTAAAGCAATATACATGATGATGGATTTAATGAAAAAAATAAAACCATAAAAGAGGAAAGGAATGGCAGCACAAAAATGTAAAATAATGGGAAACTTAGAGGAGTAAAATAATTAAAAAAAAAACAACTTACTGGTTTAAATAGGCATATAAGCAAAACAGAGGCCACTGTCTGCAAGGACCATGAGGATCACACCATAAGTGCCAAAGGGGTGCAGGTTGGGCAGAAGGGAGCTGGATCTATGATTTCACCAAGCATGTTTAAATTCACTTGAGGTTGACTGCCTCACCACATCTGCTTGACTACACCTTCCACCCCTACTAATTAGGGTACGTTTTGAACTTTCCTCTCCTTCATTGCAAGTAATGTGAATAAGCTCTTATTGTTGAAATGTAAAAAAAACTGATAACAGATATAACTTTTTAGATTTTCTATTTTGAAAAAAAAAAGTATAGAAAAGAGAGGTTAAAACCATTTAAATCACCATAGCAATTCGTCTTATGTCTCCAATTTTAGCATCCACCTACTAAAAAGCTTCCATGCTGTTACTTTGCTGTTACCTAGACCCATCAACTGACTCTCCAAGGGCTACTGTGGCACTCAACGTTTTATTTCAGCTTATATCTGCAGATTACAAATGAATCTGATAGTCTTTCCTAAGAGAAACTCATTTACAGCTCCATAGGTAATAGCAAAAATGTCATCAAAAGCAGCACAACTGATGAACAATTACAGGGAGAGAAATATTACTACAAATTATACCCTATAAATTTGTAATATATTAATAATATAAATGCTAGATTTGTCTGATCTCAAACAAATACCTTAACACTGCCAGCATCCAAAAACACTGCCAGCAACAAAAAAGCCATGTAGGTACATACCAAAGAATGTAATATCAAGTGTAACTGAGCCTGGCAAGGGATATAAGAATGGGGAACAGTTGCTGATCACTTCCCATTGAGTTCTTACTTGATGGAGAAGAGAAAAAAGCCATTGGAAATATCTGTTGGTCGTGATTTGAGTGTCTTTCTCCTATGCTGCTGAAGGGGATTCTCCGGTACCCCTTACTTACATCCCTTGCCAGGTTCAGTTACACCTGATATTACATTCTTTGGTATGTACCTACATGGCTTTTTTGTTTGGTACTTGAAAACTACTATTTGTAGAATGTAAAAAAAATGGTGACACAAAGGAATTAACTATTTGTTTGTTTTACATTATACTGTGATCTATTCATTTAAGTTTCTGTATATGTATGATCCCTGATGAAGCAGATTAACTCTGCAAAACACGTTGGATTATCAGAACTCACCATAACATATCAATGATACCGTGTTTCCCCGATGATAAGGCAGGGCCATCAAATAAGACAGCCCCCCCTTTTTAGGTAAAAATGAAAAATAAGCCCCCCCCCTGAACAATAACTGTGTACTGTAGTCTTCTTCATGGGTAAATAAGGCATCCCCCTGAAAATAAGCCCTAGAGCATATTTTGGCCTTCAAAAAAAAATAAGACAGTGTCTTATCATCGGGGAAACAGGGTATAAAATACCAGCCTGGTACTGTGCACTGGGCATTTTATTGAAATTCCCACTCCTCCCCTTGCTTTTATCTTGTATTTAATAAAAGATGTTTGTTATTATTATCATTACTTTTTATGTTTGAGTTACTTCATGACATATAATAAACTGCCTTTAAAGTCCCATGAACACAAATTGCTTTCTCATGTATTTAATATAATAATAATAAATATTTTGGTTAATGTGCATTGTTTAGGTGGTCTTTGCCAATTGTGGCTTAAGACGCTTTGCCATCAAAACAAGAACAAATTGCTGCAGGTATGACGGCAGGTTTTATTATTGTATTCTGATCTAGTAACATTTTTAGGATTATTTTTTTTTAAATTTTATTCTAATATCTATATTTAGAAGAGTAGTGATCAACCTTTTTGACTTAGGGGGCCACAAGTACAGCCTCTAACATTAACAAGGGGCCACACATTTTATTCAGTACATAAAAATGCTACAGAAAACTGCCAAAGGCCGATGGCATGCAACAGTAAATGGCATGTGGCTACATTTGTGGTATTGGTGTTTTAGGAACTGGATTTTCAAGTGTCTTTCTGTAACTTGCAAAGACAAGCTCCTGAAAAGTCACTTGCCCCAATTGTAACAATTAGGAAGAGAACTTCTAGGAAAGAATAATAAAACTCGCTGTTTACAGTTTGAAACAAACAAAAAAAAGTTCACAAAATAGATGGGTTGTGTGTGCTGGTTACCAGTATATTTTGGTTTGGTGGAAGGAGGACATTTTTGAAGCAAGGGTCAACAACTGTAGTTATCCTAAGTGGATGATGGTGTTGAAAAGATCGTTAAACTATACTGGTAAGGATTTTATGTTTAAACAAACCTTGGATATAGGAACTCTAGAAATCCATTCTTTTTTTAGAGTAGTGCAACAAATATTTTCGCTGTAAAATAAGACATTTCATTTGCCTACCTTTAGCATGCTACCTAGCATGTTTCTGTGGGTTTGGAATATAACTGACAGAATAATTATCCACAGGCACAGCTGGCTCGTGGCTTGGTCAGCTATCTCACGACGCCTCAGCTATAATTAGGTATAAGCATGAAATGAAGGCAATTATCTAAAAATACAGAGATATATGAAGATCATTTGAACAAAAATAAAACTAAAGTACTGCATGTCAGTTTTGCGCAATGATCAGTGACAGTCACAATGGAACCACTTTCTGTAACATAAAATGGTTTCAACATAATAATATTTTAACAACTTCTACACAAAATTACAGAACCTATTAAGCTAACAAATGGGAAATTCCCAAATAAAGTGCAACATTCTTAAAAAAACAATAGTGCAACAATGAAACCTACAAATGCATAACCTTACAGAAAAAAGGGAAAATATGGGAGGAGGCTGGCAAGATATCCCACTCTTTCTGATGAGAGAAGCCTCCCTTTTTCTGGCAATAGGCATTTATGTACGATATTAAAGGACCCAAATATATTTAACCATAAAGAGGGGCATAAAAGAAAACAAAAAAATGTTTCAAGAAACAATGAACACTCCACATTACCGCTACTGGAATAGTGGGTGCAGGGTACCTGAAAAACACAAGACTGATGCAACTAGTATACATTTGATGGTACACCCCTCTATCATAAAACTTGTGTTTTATGGTTAATAGAAGAACCCATTGAAAACCAAAAATATAAAATTACCGGAAAAATTAGTGATTGTCAATAAAATATCCATTTCACTGCATTACAGCAGGAAATTATCAAATAATGAGCCAGGCCTGCTTGTATCCATGAGATGCAGTATGGTACAACATAGAAAACTTATTGGGCATGATTTATTAAAGCTTTCCAAGGCTGAAGTGGATACACTTTCATCGGCGAAGCTGGATGATTCTGAAAACCTGGAATGAATCTGGTCCAGGATTAAAAACACTTACAAACAATAAGCACACAAATTTTCAGAAAGCCATTCCAGGTTTGCTGGATCACCCAGCTTTACTGATGAAAGTGTATCCCGCCCAGCCTTGGAGAGCTTTCATAAATCAGGCCCATTGTGCCAATATAAGTTTTGGTATCCAGACAAATATATAGTAATGTACATGTAATTTACATGTGCATACTTAAATAGGTAACACGTTTAGTACACTTTAATATATTTTAGTTCAGCTTACTCTATTACCAACATACAGATAAAGAAAAACCATCATCATGCAAGGAAATCATCAACACATAAAAACATTACCATCTATGAAACTGTACACACATTTAAAACATATAGGGATGAAAACCCCCCCTTTGTCCTGGCCAATCAGAGAGAACATGCATTTACCAAATTTTTATGGTATCACTAAGTTAATTACATGCATAGCCAAACTAATGCCTAGGGCTCGTTTTTGTCTCTGTGTTCTGTGAAAGGAAATCAGCTAAAAGAACAAAGAGAAACAAGGTAATAGGTGTCATATCAACTGGTACTAAGCATCGAGTTTAGGCACTATTTCTGCAATTTATTTAAGGGCCAGACTTGAATTACCAATCATCTCTAGTGCACAATACAAAGCAATTCTATTAGTATGCCGATATTCCTAGTAACAACTTGGTGTAGATGTCCCTTCTGCTTACAAAACCTTCTCTTCTAAATACCACAGTTTAATGATTAAATATTTCCTTTAAACTAGTGTTTCTTCCTGGTGTTCCAGAAATAACAAAAAGTAATAACTGCTCCCAGGCATAATTGCACAAAAGTACTGATGCTCACTTTAATTTCGCTTTATATGTTTGTACAACTATTATGGGTAAAAGTGAACCAATATTTTGCTGAAGAAGGTTATTCAAAAATATGTAACACACTGGATTCATGGACATTTACCAAACCTTCTGCAGTAAAGCTCACAACATTTTCAAATGTCATGAAAGCAATGCTACTAAACGTTCAAACCAGTAAAATTGTAACAAAGAAAACATGTATAGTAGTAGCACATGATGCAGAAAGTTCTGATCTGGTCTTTTTTAGGGATGGGCAGGCGATTATTAACGCTAATTTTCACAATTTTGCAAACGTAACCTACTTTGATTGCAAGGCCCCAGAACATGGTATTGTCACTAAAATTGATGGCTAGTGCAAAAAAGTACAAAAATATATATACGAATAAAAAACAAAACACAATTTTTTTGTAAAAAAGTATAGTTGTTCAAGCACTTTTTTCGGCCACTTTTCAAGTTAAACGCAAAACCTCTAAACATAATATTGCATTTTTATTTTCGATATCTTCATGAAATAATGACATTTACATTTTTTTCACTTTGTTCCCACAGATCCCCAGACACCCAGTGGCTTTGCAATTAACTTGAAAATGTAGCCAGTGAGTTAAAAGAAGCCGTTTAACAAACATATTTTAACTTTGATTTACAAGAAAATGACATGCTTTTAATTTTGTGTAATGTTTTTTATTTATTTACAAGTATCTAAAACCATATAAACATGTTAATTATTTTAAATAACCCAAAATATGCCATACCATATATATAAAATCAATCTCAAGGGAGTACTTGTACAGTGATGTGTTTTATGTGGTACAGAAAAATAGTAATTCTAGAAACACACTGCCTATGAAAGTTTTGGAAATTTATTTAGTACATGTAGCGATTAGTTCAGGCTAAAACTAAATCTGTTATACAACTTTTTTCAGCACCATCCACACTATTTACTTTCATTTTCCTCTGTTACTAAATGTATGTATCCTATGTTACTAAATCAGTATCTTCTCCTTTTGTAATGCTGTTACACCTAAAATACCTGCATTGATAAATATAAAATGACTGATCAGTCTGTTTTCCTAGTAAACTCAACTTGGTTCATCAGTCATTGTGCAGACCAGATTAACAATATTCCAGGACTGAATTCTTCTCAGATATAAAAACATAGTTACTCAGTCAAGTTGAAAATAACATAAATCCCTCAAGATCAACCACTAGGGAAACAAACATACTATAATCCGACATACCCTAGATAGAACCATTCATGCAGAGTTGATCCAGAGGAAGGCAAAAAAAAAATCCTTATAGAACAAATAGTTCCATTTTCTCCAACAGGGGTTACAAATGCCTTCCTAATTCCGTAAGGGAGTCAGCTGTTCCCTAGATCAACAATCTCTGGTGTCATTCTTTTTAAACTTTAATACCCAGGTATATTCTGTGCTTCTAGAAAAGCATCCAGCTTTTTCCTATAATATGAAACATTTATTACTCTCCGAGCAATGGCATTGAACTTTGAACCCCATCGCCTTAAAATTCAGAAAGCTGCCCTTTCAGCTGTTTTAAAAAAAAGTTAGAAATCAGCTTGTACACAAAACCAGATATGATGTTACATTGCTGTTAATTGGGGTCTACACTGAAATTCTTTTTCAATGTAATTTATTCTTTATTCAGGGGAAGCTTGTCAAATGATTTATAAATCTACTTGTCAGTCAGTTTTCAAGTCAATGATTACCAGAAAAATATAAGATTTATGTTTGTAGTAATGTTTATGCATTTTTTATTGCAATTCAGTTAATCCACATGCATATTTCAGACAGTTTATGCTGTGTGGGAAGGGTAATTGGTACAATATATTTGCAGATATCCATATATTAGGCCAAATAAACAACACTATAGTAAATGTATGATTTTTTTCATATATTTTCCTTAATATGTTGGGAGCATGAAAATAAATTTGTTTTATATACAGTAAGGGAAATGTGAAATATGTATCCTGACCAATTTTTTAGGACTCCACAACAAAAATATATTAATTGATATTAACAATAATTAACAATAAGTTCCCTATTCCGGCATCTCAAGTGTTTCATCTGCAAAAAGAGATTTAGCAAAAGTCAGCTGTAGAGTAGAGGAAGCTGTGCCTACAGATAAAGGTGATATACTTGAGAAAAATCACACATAAAACTGACATGGTGTATTCATTTTAATAATCCAAATTTGCTACGTGAAAAAAAAAGTTTGACATTATAATCAGGTGTTCCAGTTTAGATGAAAATACCTGCATAGGAAGTATGACAGTAAAACTGTCTTACCTAAACTTCAGATATTGAGAGTATGGTGTTTTTTTGGTATTGACATGTGTGGTGTCATCATACCAAGATCAGAAAGATCATAAGACTCAAACCAAGACTACAGTTTGTCATTGGACATATAGGCAAAGACCAGGTCCTCTGAAATAATGTGTCGTGGACTCATCAAAGACAGAACTGCCACAATAAAAGTAAGATGGGAAAGTTACTGTTTGTGGTTGTTTTGCTTCTTTAGAAACTGAATTTTATCAAAGAGTTCATCAAAAAGAAGAAATGTAGGCTTATGGACTAGATTTGGCAGATCACTAATTTGAGTCCCACTGAAATATTGTAGGACTTTGAAAAGGCAATTTATGGAAATAAACCCACAAACAGAAATTTTGCATGGGGTAGTTGTCAAAAATGTCACAACATCATTATAAGATTCTCCTGAAATGGTATGTCTACAAAAATACAAGAAGCCTTTTCAATGGGGTAATACCAGCTTATGGGGCCACACGTGAACCTACTTTTCACATTACATCTTTAGAAACAGTTGAAGAAAAATCAATGACTGAAAGGAAAAATTTACAAGTGTTTTTATGCGTGTATAGCGTGTTTAGGTTGAATTTATATTTAAGTTGGAACAGGTACATTATTTTATTAAATTCATTTAAGACAGATATTTGTCTCAAGATATTATTAGGCAGCATGAGCATGGTGTCCGTCACTGTACAAAATCCTCACTGTAAGTTAATCACAAACAAAACAAAAAAACCTTTATGGAGCCTAGACATTCATTAACTTCTGGAGCAAGCTGTGCTTTGATATGCAAAAAAAAAACAACTGCAGAAATTGTCTTGGTAATTAAAGAGAGACAAGGGGTTGCAGAACAGCTCAGCCCTTAAGATCAACCACAACCTCAGCTGTGTTTACCAAAAGAGTTCTTATGCAAGTCATGCAAACCACCCCCCTCCACCCCATCAAGCCTCCATCCTTCACAGGAGCGGGCAGGGAAGCCTTGTTTGTATCTAGGAGTCATCCCTATGTGTGATGTCCTTAATTCGGGGACTACTTGTATTACCTTTCTCTGTAGGGACTGTCTAAATGAAGATCTAATGCAGTGTTTGTCAAGCAGGGTACCTTGGACAAAGAGCAGTTTGTGGCTTTTGTGTCAGTTTAACAGATAACAATGATCTATTTGGCTATTTGTAGGGGTGGAAACCTTTCCAATGACCAACAAAGTAAGAGGCATTCTTCCCACTGACTGACTAATATGATGTGAGCTATATATATACTAATTATAGCGGGGTTTTCCTGAAGACCTGAAAGTTATTTCAAGGGGTTCCTTGGTATTAAAAAGGTCGAAAAACACTGATCTAAAATGAATGTAAAGCTTTAAAGAGAATAGGAAAGCATTTTATACAGTTTTTTTTTCATACATTGCAACCTGTTTTGTCAGGGTGAGAATTGGCAAACATTGGCAAACATTTCTAGAGGCAGGACATTTATGAGCAGGTATATTGCTCTAATGTTTTTCCATATTCTAGACATTTTTACTGAAGAGGGCTATCCATAGATCTAGAGACAAGGGGACCTGCAGTACCATGAAGTTTAGGGTATTAGGATTTTAAGAGGTTTTTTGACAGTACTAGTTCTGATCTGTGCACTACCACATATGCTAAAGAGCTATTATGGTGATAACAGTCAAGTAAATTTGATTTCAATCTGAAGCCTGTTTATCAAGTAATAGCTTTCATTGTGAAGTTAAATTCATAAGATTTATAATGCACACTGACAAATAACATTATTCTCAATCTAGTGACTATTAATAGTCATTTAGAATGTTTCATCACGCTATGTTCAATCAAAATTTGTGGTTTTATAAACTCAAAAGGACAGTGCACTACAAGCAAAAAACATACAGTGAATAAACAAGTACTAAAAGAGATTAATGTTTAGCAAACACTTTAATAAAAGCTCCTAGATGAAAGAAACATTGCAATGTTTTTTTTTTTTTCTTGAAGAAAACCACAATAATATGTTGGTGTCTTCATAAATAAAACCAATTATATGAAGGGCAGTTTTCCCAAAAGTTGTGGTGGTCCTAATAAAGGCAAAACAAGACATAAACAGATATATTTCCAATACATGCATACTTTCTTGTGTTTTAACATTTCAAAAGATCATGCAAGTACAGAAAATACCCATGCCCAATCTCCAGGGAGTAAATGAGGACAAGGCTCCCCATTCACCTCTAGTTCTCCGTGATTGGCTGTGCAAAGGGAATGCCTGATGATGCTATCAGGGTTTCCCCTATTCATCCATTCAGCACTATTATTATTATTATTATTATTATTATTATTATTATTATTAATAAACAGGATTTATATAGCGCCAACATATTACGCAGCGCTGTACATTAAATAGGGATTGCAAATGACAGACTAATACAGACAGTGATACAGGAGGAGAGGACCCTGGCCCGAAGAGCTTACAATCTAGTAGGTGAATGGGGAGCCTTAACATGCTTCAAATTGAAAAGATTGCCTCTTTCTTCCTATGATTTGTGATGTCATGGGCTTGGCTCCAAGCAACCTTCATGGATGATATTGCTTCTGGTTAAAGGAGGAATCCACCTTAATGTGCTTCCACTACCAAGCTGAGGTGAGTAATAAATATATAGTGGGCCAAAGGTCTAAAATGGCATTCAAACCTGCATAAACACCCTGAAAAGCTGGAGTGGATTTGTCCCTGGAAGTTTTGCATACTAGTACTATTTGAATTGTGTAAACACCTACATAATGCATACAATCCAGTATTTATTGAGCAAAATTAAGTTGAGCAACAACAGAACATCTGTTCCTTTCTAAGAGTGCTTGACCCTGCTTGTAAGCTTGTCAATCAATGTGGTTTAATGTTGTGCTTGACAACCTGGACCTCCTTCCATCACCATCAGGTGTGTTAGAATGAGTAGGCAACTCAGCTGGACAGCTGTTTGGCCAGAAAGTGGAAGTGTGTTTGGATACAATAGGGCTAAGATCAGGCAGCACAGCACAATGAGAACAAACATTTACCACTACTACAAATGAACAGAGGAGTTGTTTAGAACAGTGGCAGCAAATCTACATGAGTGAAGTATATTAAAGGAAAACCACAGCTTATTTAGCAAATGTAAGACTATTTAAAAAAAGAACAAATAATAAAAACCATGACAAACTACTCATAAAAGTAATATTTACATAATACTGTCAAATACCGAATGTGACAATATGATTTTGAGAATGGGACAAAGGCAAGGAGAGGGGTCAAGTAGCATTTTGGAGTAGAAACCATGCATACATTTGTACTAATTATTTGTAGATACAATGACAAAATATTGCTGAAAAATTGCTAAACAACAGAAACTGTAACTAGAAACCAGACACAAAAACATTGCCGCAACAGATGAAGCTAACAATAATGAAAATGACTAAAAGTCACATCAACTCATACTAGACAAGCAAACTTACTTGATTAATCTGCCTACAAAACTAGTCCAGTTAATAATATAAATACATATGTATTTATATACATTTAAATGTTTTGTGAAAACACTAAATACTCCTTGATACATGTATAATAACATCTTTGGCAACATTCTTTTTTTCAAATATTTCATTTCTCTAAAGCTAAACTAGAATGAAGTTTGAATCAGATCAAAAATCATACTATTGTGTGATGACATATTATAAAGTGATAATTATTATATATACAGCTTGATATAAACTAGTTTGCAGTGTTGCAACCAAACAAAAAACAAAACAACAACTGCAACAAATCAAAGTATCAATGAAGCAATATTGTTAATTAGTAAAATGTAACATACAAATGTAGCACTTACCAAAAAAAAAGATCATGCACTAACAAATCAAATTGACCTGTATTGGACTGTAGATACGCACAGAACAGGGACCAGGTGAGCGCTAATTGATTGCTATGACATCACCATTGACAAAGCTTAACAGATCCGCCTTATTTGGTGATTCTCAACCCCACTGCTCATTTATCAATGCTGCAAGTCGGCAGGCGAGCACACTAGTACTCGACCTCGGGTCACGGTAATATGCCACGGCCAGCGGATCGTATATGCTCGTGGCGAGCGTATGCGCATTCGCTTGATAAATCAGCTCCTTTCAGTCAGTATTTTGCACATATCTGCAAAGATCAATACATACTGAGGACTCTGGGTCCCACTGGTATATATAAATAATCTAAAGCCAATTCAATACTAAAAACATTTCAGTCTTCTGAATGAAAAATGCCAGGTCAAAACACAACTGTAATCTAGTCTCAGTGAAGTGATAAATATTCTAAGGCATACCTATTATGAATGTACTAGGTTAGGCAGGTGGTAAAAACAATTGTCACTGTTTTCTGAACACTGCTCATTCTATTTATGATATTTCAACTGTTCCCCTGGTTTCTAACATCAAGGTGGTGCTGGGAAGCAAGCATCTACTTTGCTTACAATCATTTCCTCACAACACTATCTGAACTGAGAGTTAAGGTATTGGGGTGCTATCTGACATTAATTGTATAATATGGACCATGAGGGAACATAGGTTCACAAAGGATTCTATATACCTGAATCAACCTGTATCTACAGTTAGGGATAGACTGGGGCAGCAAATGATCAGGCACCCCAGAAAACTGTTCTCACTATATTGCAATATTCATAACTGCACACTAAAGACATCGATGCCCTATCTTCTACATGTCGAGTTGCAGGTAGCACAGAAGGACTTTTATAGGTATGCAGATGCCATTTGTGAATATGTGAAGGAATTGAAACATATTTATGGAACAGTAAAAATTAAATCTCATAATAAAATGCTTCGTTTTGAAGCCCTTGCCCCTTTACTCAACCAACCCTGTGCCCAGTCTGAAGGGCAGTTAAATGGTTCATAGGTTCAGTTTTGCAGGTGAAGGGGGCACAAAAGTAGGACTTCCACTTTCCAACAGCACAAACAACATTCTTTCTTATAAAATGATAGGCCTGGAACAAGCAAAAAAATAACCTTAAAAATAAAAGCCTGCAGGCGATTTGACCAAGGTTAAGCAAAGTGATGGGAAGGTTAAGCAAAGTGTTGCCTACAGTCAAGGGTTTGTTTACATGTAGAACATTTATGATAATTGCTCTGTACAGTATGTAGTAAAATAATGAGCATGCCTGTGAATGTCATTAATGATAATGAATGATGTTTACATTCAGTAGAATTGCATAGATCATATAATAAGCTAACTTTGCAATTTCAACCATAGCACTAAGTTTTGGGGGAAAAAATCCATAAATAAAGTCAATGCTGTCAATCAAAAGAAAACTTCTGTAACTTAATTCTCTTGAGGGTGAACAAAAAGCTCCTTTGTGATCGGACTTTCTAAGCGAATGCAATCTAGAACGTTTTTGACAATTACCTTTCTCTTCTTAGCTCAAGCGTCAACTTCTTTTGTATGTGGTTTGCATGTAAAACAGAAAACATGCCTATTTTTATTCTGTTTTCTATATTTCCATCAAAAGAACATATTCTTATGCAGACACGTTATGAATGCAGATAAAACAAAAATCAATTAAAACTGACCCAAAACCATTTTATTTTTTTTTTAATTTCAGGGATAAGTGCAGTTTAGTCAGAAATGGGATCACTAAAATAGGTAAATAATAGAATGCGAGGCAAGGATTGAAGGCATAGTTTTTACAATAGTAATACATCTATTGTTCTAAGACTGTGACAACACTGAAAAGTCTTTTTATATACAGAAACAGATAAAAAATACACTACTTGTTAAAATAAGTCACACATTTTAATATGTCATTGATGCCTCATGCTCCATGCTCTTTCACAATGTGAGCACAATAAAACCAGATATAGTCATCCTGGAATATGCCCATGCCATCAGGAAAGAATAAATCCACTCACAGATGTTAGATAAATGGATGTTTTGGGCACATGATCTTGCTAAACCTAGACCCTACCAAATGAAGCAACCCCAGATCATAGAAATGCCCCTACAGGCTTGGGGACATTCTTGGAGTGCCAGTTAGTGCAGTTTTGACTTTCCTGATCTGTTCTTAATAAAATGAAGTAGCTTTTCTCTCTTTTATTATTATAGACAGATAAGCAAAATCTCGCTGGGGGTGATAAGACAACAGGGAGAAAAACAGGGGAGATGGCACTACAGTGTAGTATTTTTTATCTCAAAGTATCAAAAGCATGAACAAAAAAGAATGTATCTGTACTTACATCTGTATGGTTGCTTCAGGCCTATGTTAATCGGTGATTGATATTAATGCATATGGAATATGTCTGCAGGCAGATAAACAAAATGAAAGGGAAACAAGAGGCAGATAAAGTGTATTATATGTATAGTATGTGATATATACAGCTGGTAGGTAGACTACCACTTATTCTAGTTATTGATCTAGTCCAGGTTTGTTGGATCACCTAGGTTAATTAATGTTAGTCCATCTTCTCCAGTCTTCGAGAGTTTTGGTAAATCAGGCCCAGTATGTGCTGTACAATTCCTCCGCAAAGTACATACACAGGCTACAAGCATTATAGTGCCGCTCATTGTCGTATGCTGCACTGTACAAGTATAAATGTGACTTTAATCATTGTATATTACTTAATGAATCAGTGTCCTGAACAAGCAAGTGTTTATGGAGTGCACAAATACTGGCTTTGCATGTCAAGTGTTCATGGTGACAAGGCTAAAGACTACACATCCCATAACAAGCCAGAAATGGCATTTGTACCTTGACAGGATCATTTTAAGGCCAGTGGTCCAAGTGGTTCACAAATAGATAAATCAGATATTTATTTCTTTATGCAGGTGTAAGCACCTTTACAAATGCACTTATTTCCTATAAAGCTTTTTAAGTAGCATCTTTCACAAAGCAAAATACCCATGTAATAGGCTTCTTCCATTAAAAATAATAAATAAAACCAGTTTTGGAAAGTTAGCCTTAAAACCTAGTCTTTTTCTATCTGTAATTTCAAATCCCATTATACTACATGGCTCATATAACATGTGTTAACAGCCCACATCCAACACGACTTCAAAGTCAGTGATATATTGAAATGTTCTCACTTGCAGATTGTACTCTCCTTATTGATTGGAAAAGCATATCATGCTCTGGTCATATACAGTAGATCATTTATTGCTGTAGATCATTAACTGCTCTCCCTCTTAATAATTACAACCTTACAACTTATAGTTTTTTTATTAAAGAAACAATACTGATTTTGTGTCATCATTCCAATAAACTTTCTGCTCACGAACCCTTGCGTATTTAGCAAAAGCACAAAGAAATGAATAAAGATATTCATAAAGACAGAAAGTGGTTGTTGTAGCATTCTGAAGTGTGTGACTTTATGAATTGTTTTGTACACTGCTATCTAATTTAGCAATTATCAATTTCAGAAAGAAAAACTGTTCTAACCAAGTTATTGTTGAATTTAAGACCTAGTGTGTTTAATTTAGCTACAGCATTTACAAGGACATTTGAGTTCCATGTCTGATTTCTTTTACTTAACGTGAACAAAGCAAATTGCAAGGTTGTCAGAGCCATCTCTTAGACGTTAGCTGAAAATAATTGTAGCTAAGGAGTACCATGCAAATCTAACTTTCGCCTTTTATTAGTTCTGAAAAAGAGCAGTACAGTTAGAGGTATGCAAGTGTGTCTAGAAGCTCCTGTGCCTACAGACCCATAGCTTTATATTAGCATTGTAAAAAGTTCTGTATCTCTGACTGCTAGTCTCATTAGATTTGGAATGGGCTCTGCTGTTGACACCACTGTGCTGCTTTCTGGACAGTAATGCACATGAGATCCTCCAATGAATGCATGGCTCCTCTTCTGCATCATGAATTTTGTGGAACTGCCCTTCTTACACCTCTTCTGCTGTTCCTATTCACTTCACCAGTTATCAGATCATCATCAGTCTTCAGGGAAGAAACTTTTTGACATGAGGAATAAAAACCCTGCTCCTCTAAGGATTATCACACTAAATCTACAAACACGCTAGATAACTGTCACCCAAGAGTGATCATGACCTTCTTGGTCAAAAACCCCCTGTGTGCATTGGTGCTCTGACATCATTTAGCGATCTACTGTGGTGGATTACACTTCCACTCATCCACTCCCTTCCATTCTCCATTGAACATGAACTTGTTAATTTTAGAGTAACTGGAAATGATCAAGAGAGAGTATTTCCATCTTATCATGGAGAAACAGGCTTTGTAAATCAGTAATGGGGCAAAGGTTAGCTGTATGGAGACCATGGATAAAACCTGCTAGTTTTTTCTCTGTTTTAGGCACAGCTCTCTAGGTTCAGGTCCTTTTTAAAGCAAAACTTTACTGAAATAAATAATGTATATGCTATTGATGACCTGCTTCTAAGAATATTGTCTGACTTTCCTTGACTTTAGCATTTTCTGAGTCACTGATTAGGAACAAGCATGTAGATTAGAATGTCAAAATGAAGTTCAAACTCTTAAACTGTAAACCTGTTTCGGGTCAGTGCCTGAAAATTTATCAAAACCACTGGATCAGAATGACAGCTAGGAAACAAGCAGTTACAGTCATGACTATGTCACAGGAGGAAGGTCAATCAATCACTGCCAGATACCAAAATTCTTTTTACATAAACAATAGTAATTGTAAACCCTTGATGATAAGCTTCTGTTCAGGGGTCCTCTACTACTTTCTGCTTCTCAGGCCAGAGCTAGCCAGAGCACTTCTGGTTGAATAAACTATGTCAGGTTAATCAGTGCAAACTGCTTTTTTGGTAAAAAATTCACTCGGTTTTCATTGTAAAACTTCCTTCGGCACACATGCCAAAACTACATAGATCACTGTACTTGAAAAGTACAAGAGGGTGCTGAGAAGTTCCTGGCTTTGCCCCCTTCCAGATGACATAGAAAAATGAGTGTGGGGGCATATGACAGCCTAATATCTTAGTATGTAACTGTGCAAATATCAGGTCTTTGCAATTCTTAAAAATGATTTTTTCTTTTAGTGAGAAGCTGTGATGGCAAAGGCACGAGTAAGTTTCATGTCGTTGGAGTTACGAGCCATCATGAAGTTTTTGTTTCTCCAGGAAAAGTCAGCAAAGGACATTCACACTGAGATGTCACAAACACTGGGGGAGAAGTGTCCTCCCCACAGCACTGTCAAAACCTGGATATCCCGTTTCAAGACTGGGCATTTCACCGTTGAAGATGAGCCCTGCAGTGGGTGCCCTACAATCTCAACTGTCCCAGCAACCTGCGATGCTGTCCATGAGCTGAGTATTGAGGACCGGCCAATATCCGCAAAATAGATAGCCCAGATACTTGACATCTCACGGGAGCATGTTGGGTTTGTTATCACCACTATCCTAAACATGTGCAAGCTTTCAGCGAAGTGGGTGCCAAAATGTTTGAACAATGATCAGAAGAAGGAATGAGTTGAAGCATCCAAAGCCGTTTTGGCTCATTTTGAAGCTGCACAGGACTTTTTGGCTAGGTTAGTGACTGGGGATAAAACCTGGCTCCACATCTATGATCCTGAAACCAAGCAACAGTCAAAGGAATGGCGCCACAGCGGGTCCCCATGGCTGAAGTCCCGAACCCAGACAAAGACAGTATTCTGTTGGTGGACTACCTACCTGGGGGCTCTAGTATCACCTGATAGTATTATGCTAACCTCCTGGACCAGCTGAAGGAGGCAATTAGGATAAAACGCTGTAGAAAGTTGACCAAAGGGATCATTTTTTTGCAGGACAATGCACCTGTGCACACTTCCAAAGTTGTAGCTGCCAAATTGAGCACCCTGGGTTTCCAAATTGGTCCACCATCCCCCCTACCCACCTGACCTGGCCCCTACAGACTTTTATCTGTTCCCAAATTTGAAGAAACACCTGAAGGGGCAACGTTTTGGGGGCAACGTTTTGAGGACATTTCTAACATCAAAGATGCTGCTGAGAGCTGGTTTGCAGCCCAACCAAAGGACTTTTATTTAAACGGTCTACAAAAGCTGCAACTACGGCATACCAAGTGCATCAGTCCCAGGGTGGAATATGTTGAATAAATGCGTTATTTCATAACTCTGGCTCTCTTCTTCCTGGGCAAAGCCAGAAACTTCTCTGCAACTCCTCGTATCTAAAGCCTAGAACAAACTGTGTTATATGGAAAAACAACATTATGACAATACAAATGGAACTCCAGAGAGTGAAAACAATAATAAATGATGAGTTTTGCAGAAGCAGAGAGAACATGAAGTTATCAGCATGAGTAAATTTAGAGGACCAAAGAGGAGACAAGGAGGTTCTTTTGTAGATTTTACATACTTTATTCTCTGCTAAAGCCATGAGTATAATATAATGCATTGACCCCAACTATGGTGAGTCAATCCAGGATAGAATGAATAGGAAGTAGAAAATGTATTGCAAAAAATGTAAAACCTTTTTTTTGTGGCTAGTTTAAGCCTGTTACTGCAATTGCATTTTATGTCTTTTAACCAGCCTTTCTGCCAACAGTGTCTATTAAAATACAGCATTGATAATTTATTCCCCTGGTGTCTTCTGATTATGCTCCATCATGTTAATGAGGGAGCAACACTTCCTGTCTCTCTTTCCTATTGTTTTTTCTGCAACTTTTAGCTAAGAATACGCCCAACATTTTAACTTTTCACTTTTAACAAAAGGATTATATTGAAGATAGTTAGATTTTCTGGTAAAAAGGTTTTTATTGAAAAAAAGTAAAAATACAAAATATGCCAACAACGCCGTAGTAGTAGTACAACAAAGTATAAAAAACATAAAACAAGTACAAAACAAAAAACACAAAACAACTGTGATCAACACGGCATTTATCACAATATGACTATACCATGAAAACAAAAACTAACATATTTAGGTAAAGAAAAACACACATGATTTAACATAACACAAAAAAGAGAGGGAAAAGAAAAAAAGGAAGTCCTGTTACCACACAAAGTAACTAAATTTTTAGTTACTTCTCGGAGAAAGCAGATAGTAATCAAACCACGGTTGGACGCTAGGTAGATTTTCTTAAAAATAAAATAAAGAAAATTAATATATTGCAAGAAATTGCAGTTCTCATTCTTATTTTCATATTTTATGCAGATATACTAGTCTAAGGGGAAATTCTGTATAATTTCCTTCCATTAGAAAGTTAAGTAATTAGCATTGTATAAGAATCTGTTACCAATAACCTAAAGAAATATATTCTGTGCCACAGTAAGGAACTTTCTTTTTCCTAACCACCATTTAAAGCAGACCTCTGCAATGAGACCTGTCCACACAAAGCAAAGCAAAAGAAGCAAACAAAACATTTATACTACTTGTAGGCAATTTAGACTGGTACCAGTCGTTTAGCCTAGGGGTTTCAGGTTTTGTTTTTGTTTTTCAGCAAGTGGTGAAATTAAAGTACTCCAGTATGTGTCCTACTTTATATATGATATACAGAAAGTAAAGCACTGCAGTAAAAAAAAAATCTGTTCTTTATTTGCACACATAAATGACTGAATTTAGGAATTGAAGGTACATGTTCCAAATAATTCACCACATTACTGTATGAAGTTAATAATATATCCCTAACATTAAAATAATGGGTTTCCATTTTAAGCACGTTCCACAGACTGATGAATAAATGGCTGCTTATTGGTAAGGAAGACCTCTGGGTCACAATTTTACCAGGTGAAAAATAAAACTAACGTCTGTGCCCTAATAAATAAGAGGTGTTTTATGCACCACATGTCCTGTACAGAAAGTAATGAATAGTCAAGTGTGTGTAATAGATTTTCCAGCAGAGCTTAGGTGTGCATTGACCCATAAATGTAAAGTGCCAGGTTTATAAGTCTGTCACATGTGAAGAGGTGAATACATGGCACTAAGATTGTCAACACCAGCAATTTTACTGTGATCCCCCATGCTTCTTGACCTTCATCGGAACAAAAGAATGGTCCATCAACATCACTTGGTAATAAATAGACAGGATGAGAAGATTTGGATAAAAAAAAATATATAGGAAAGTTTTGCATCCATGAAAGACGTTAAGGAAGTAAACAAATGGGGATGATTTAATCATATTATTGGAATAAGATGTTGGCGGTAAGAATCACATTAAGCAGTGTGAAGCAGAGCTCACATTTGCCTAGTAAAAAAAAATAACAGTAATTGCGGCATTCTTGACAAATTTTCTTCATGCTTTTACTAAGTGTGATTTTTATACCAGAGAACATCTAACACCTTCCGCAGATTCCGCAGGGCTAAGATTTACCAGCAATACGGATGTATACAGGAAGGGTGCTGGGGTGAAATATGTTTCATCTATTACAGCTCATAGTACTTTTCAGACTTACTGCACATCCTAATTCTTTTTTTCTAGCATTTTTACTAACCCATTGGGAGCTAATTTCCCAACGGATACTTTTAGATTACATATCCAAGGGCAATGTTTGCATGTCTCTATGGCACAGTTACTAAAGTTGAATTTTAGTTTATAAAATGTACACTTGAGTCAGACATGAACATTTTAGAATTCTAAGTCACTCAGTGGAGGCAGAATACCTGCTGAGAAGCTAAAATTGTCATGTTGGTAAAAAGCTGTTCTGCTAGATATAACCCTATTGCTGCTGCTTTCCTTTTTTTTTGGCCCTGACCTAATCTGCAAAAAAAAAAAAAAAGTTAAGCGTTTTTTGATTTCAAGCAATTTAGATTCAATGCACAGAAAGAAAAAAAGTACAAGGAGACAGATCCTTGAAACACTCTGACTGGGGCAAAAACTGGGCTGCTTTGATTCACACTGATGGGTGCACCAAGGTTGGAGCTTCTCGAACATCTCTCATCTGATCATTCCGCTTGTATGTGTTACAGAGACAGCTCCTACTATTACCAGTAAACATGTATAAGAATTTGTATCACGGTCAGAGTTGAAAAAGGCATTGTGAGAATTTGTTTCATACATTTTTAACCAAATTACAGATTACACCGATCTTTGTAAAAATCTTTGGTATTGAATTTAGCATGACTGTGATAGGACTGAGTTCCCGCATGCCGTGCCCCCAGTCCACCTCCCCCCACCCCACCACTTTACCCCAAACACACACTGAGACAACAACTTGGTTAAATGGCCCCTTTGGGCCGTTTATTAACAAATACTTAAATATTAACTCTTTTATTAAAAACCATAAAATAACCATAAATAACAACTTACAAATAATCACAAATAACTGTAACCCAATACATTACCAAAACATCCTTTCCTAAACACTCCCCCTGGTTACTTGTCCTCGAAGCCCCCACTATTGTAACCTCTTGCACCTAATGGGTCGGCACCGCCGCGATATGTAATGCTCCCAGCCGCACCTCAAGTTCGGGAACGATACTAGCAGCACTCACAGCCCTACCACAAAACAATTTAACACTCCCAACAACAACCTTACGGAGGGTCCCAGACCATATATGAGACACTCACCCCCACTCAAACAGTTCAATACAACACCTTCCCTCGAGGACCTCACCGACACACCTAAAACAGGGCAGGCGAGTGGGAAAAACTTCCTTCCTTCTCTCCGTCACGCTGAAAAAAGACCCTCCCTTTCCGGCTTACCCCCTTTTCACTACTCTTCCCCCTCCCCCCTGTACGTCACTCCCGGCATACGAATTCAGCAACTCTCCCCCCCCCCTTCTTTATGTTAACTCTTAACCCTTCCCCGCCTGCTCCCATCCCTTCCCAGTCATGCAGGCCTTCCAACGATTTTTCATTTCGTTCTCTGCTCCAGGCCTCACTTGTCCTAGGTTTAGTTGTCAAGTTGTTATTTCAGGTAATGTAATCACAAAGATCAACTCCATCCAGATTACCAGTTGCCCTGTTTTAGTCCCAGCTGAGATTTCCTGATAACAGACATGCTTAAAACCAAAATGTGGCCAGAAAATCCCAGGTTTTAAATGCCTTATTTTGCATGCAGCAGGAAGACCAAAGCTTCAGTGAGTTGCTCCTTCAGCTCCACCTTTGGAAAAGAATATTACCTGCAAGTACTAACCAAGCCAGAGCAGAAATGTTGTATCAATAAATATTAAGTACTTAGCAGTCATACTGGCCCACGTGATGATAAAGTTTATGTTAGCTCTCTTCCCATCTCAAAGTCATGTGTTCCTTTCTTCAATCTCCTTACATCAGAGTTTAAAAAAAAGGAACAGAAAGTAGCCCAAATACATCAGTTTTTGCAGTGTTTTAAATTTCACCAATGCTGTTCTTCCATTCATTGTCAATGGAAATGCCTGCAATTTGTCCGAAGCCAAAAGTTTAAGGATTTAAACAAATTATGGTAGGGTGTGGGCATCCTTGTCCTATTTCCCTACAAATCCATATGGAGCTAAAGGTTTTTAAATATTAGCTATTAAGCTAGCGTACGCTTTTGAAATAGTTTCTTTATACTTTTACCAACATTCCCCTTGCATCTGAACGTTCTCGCTGTAATATCAATAGGTTTCCAGTAATCGTCCAAATCCTTCTCAAATCTACCGAGAAGCCATAGAGTGCCAGACTTCTCTGTTGTGTTCATGTAAATTCTGAACGTATTGTAATATTGCCAGTAGCCGTTTTACATTCTTGTAAATAAAGCACCCAGGCCTAAAGCCAGTCTAGTCTTTATGCACTAGATCTCCCATTACAGCTTTTACCCTCCTTGCCATATTCCAATTTATAACATTTTTAAGCTTGTGGGAATTCATTTTATTTGGCATTTAACTTGTCAGTCAATATAGAAACAATTTCTTTTTTTCCATTTTACCAGAACACAATTCAATATCGTTTTGGGCCTGGGGATTTCATCAATGCTAGCCCTTTGACTGTGTGTTTGACCTCATCTTTTATAATTAGGGATTTTAATAATTTGCTCCTTAGAGTACCATTGTTAGGAGGTCTATATCAAATGTCCATAGTACTCCCCAAATATCTTTCCATGTATTGAATGGATCCCATCCTGATCCCATTGGTGGGATAACCCATATTCTGTTCTTTTTCTTCCGCAGCATAGATAACTTACTAGCTCACTTTATGTATCAATAATCTTTACATACTATTAATAGTTTTCTCAAGTTCAAAAGCCTGTGAACTATATACCTAAATGACCCCTTCAACCTAGAATAGTATGAATTCCTATATTGTATCATAATGTAATTCATATGAAATATTGTGCCCTCCTTAAACTGTCTTTAGGATTTGGCACAGTTTTACTAGGCTATCGTTGTGTTGGCAATATTTTCCCCTTGTTTTTTCCCTCTTTGTTTTTAAAGACTTTTTTTTAATTTATAAGTCTTTTAATTCTATCCTTTCTCTAATATATATTAGAAATGTCCAAAATGTTTATGCTATTTTTTTTTTCAACCTTACATTCCATCAATATTGTAAAAGGGTCTGCATAAACAATTTTGTATTATAGAGCTGCCAACCCCATAGTAGATCAAAGTATAAAAAAGCAGAGAAAAGACAAGGTTTTTTTTTGGCAAAAAAACTAAGTGTATTTTTCAAATCGATACAGTGTATATAACACAAAACTAATTGGTGTGATCGATAAAGAAAACAAACATAGTTAAAATCACATTTAAAATACTTACTAAACAGAAAGTCGTCTTTCTGCATAAGTAACTGAACCTGACTTGGTAGTAGTCTTTTTCTGGAGACAACTGGGGACAGCAATGGTAACCAACTGTGTACTGCAAACCAATGTGATGACAAGGAATGGGCAGGTTATAGGGAAGGAGAAAAATGGGAGGTGACCCTATCAGTATGTTTCGTTTTCCATATGCACTCCATAAGTTGTAAAAACTCCATAACTAAAGTGGAAAAATGACAGGGATGTGTAAATCTCAGGGGTAGATAGAAAGTAAAATGTCTCCCCAAAACCTTTTTTTATTATATGCATATCTATGGAAGACAACCCCTTAAATATATAAAGTAAAAATATTATTCTTTATTAAAATATAAATCCTGTCTTGATCGCGGTGGCAATGAAGACTGAATTGGAGCGCAGAGCGTCCTGGGATACCTACGTCACGCATCCCAGGAGGCTCTTGGTTGCGCCTTCTGTGCATGCCCAATTTCAGGCAATGTGAGATTGGGTGAGGAAGCCAGAAGATGAAAAAGGTTTAGGCGCTTCCTCCGTGCTGGGACGTAGAAGATATACAGGATGGCTCGGGACCCAATTGAGAGATATGCGGGATAAAAGGTAAGTTCAGTTTAGTTCAGCATTAAACTCCCAATTTAAGTTTTAATGTTCTGTAAAACATTCCAAACTTTCATAAGATGCTAAAAAAAAATGAGCACTGCTAATACACATTATTTTTAATTATGTTATAATAATATGGTATGTTGTACTGAAAAACTGACATATTTGGCATAAAACACAGAGACCAGTCCAACAGCAGGGCATACCCGAATAATATTTTGAAATGTATTGTAATTTGCGTTAGCAGAAAGATTTAGAATTCTTTAAGAAAGATTTGTGAATGCCTTTCTCACATTTTTTTTTATTAGCAGATGCTAAATAAATCTCCATGACACTATTCCTATAAAATCCTTTTTTCACTAAAGTCTAGGAGACATTAAAAGATAATATCTCTTCATCTGTCCTACTATTAGTCTACTTGTGATTAAATGGGAAAAGATTTTGAGCAGAACGGAAGCACAGCAGATCTGAAACTATGTCAAGAATTTGTCTGATCAAATATTAAACGTTTTACACTCTGATTAAAATCAACATAATGAAATGTTTAAAAATATTCACTGGCAGAGAAGGATGGGGGGATGTAAGCCATTCAAACACAGAAATATCTTTCTATTTCTAAAGTCTTATCAAAAAATGTTTTAAGGATGAACTTTAAGCAAATGGAGGAATATACAGACATACATATCTGTAAAATACTTTATCTACTAAAATATGCATGTTAATGTTTGGCCAGTCTTGTGGTTTAGGTGAACCTGTCAGCGAGCAGAGTCCTGCACCTTTCTGTAGATTTTACTGTAATATACAATTGTCTGCAGAATTCATCCCAGCATGTGAATGGACAGCACATGGTAAGTAACACACTAAAAAAGTCATCACTGATCTGTCCACCTATTATGATATTGACTGTTTTTAATTGGTACCTTGGTGTAAATGTATAATTTTGAACCCTAAATTCCCTTCATTCTGGCAAAGAAGAATCTATTAAACTAATTTATATTACGTTGATGGTTAAATAATGATACAGACACTATATAAGGGAGATTATATAGTGAAAAAAGAATGTCACATCCCTAACTTGGACCAACTGAGACCAAAAATAAAATTATGGTATTTTTAAGGCATCCTAAAACACAGACATGAGTTAAGACACTTAACAGACATTTATTTATAAAAACAATGTACAGACATATCTAAATCGATTACCAATAATATAATATAATTCCAAAGGATAATTACAAAGTGTTTAATAATGGCACATAATGTCTCATATCATTCCACTTAATGCGTTTCACAGATAGTTGGCCTGCTTCTCCAGGAGTATCTTAAGACAAAATGGAAATTTATATTTTTTACAGGAGGGAGACAGTGTTATCTATAGGGATCAAAAGCTTCCAAGCTGACCACATATGTTCATTGACAGGACAGTCACTGGAATTAAGGGCAAGACCATCATTACCTTTAATATCAATCAGTATATTTGATCAATCCGTGCCTCAACAAAAGATCATAACCCATCTAATAAGAGGAGAAAGCTGAAAATAGTGCACATAATTTTCCCATAATCCCATAATTTTTGTTTTTGTCTCAGTGAACTAGAAACCCCTATATTACCACCTATAATTCACATTTATAATCAATTAGAAGAAACTGCAGTGCCATTGCATTTTATTTTTCTATTCATGTATGAATTCTTGGAAGACACAAGGCTCTCAAGCTGGCAATAATATGGAGTTTAGTTTCACTTTATACATACATACATACAGTAACAATCATTCAATCGAGTACCATGCACCTCATATCCTAAAGTACAGATGGAATTGTCTAAATTTTATGAAGGGTAGAAACCGATACCCTATACCGGTGATTTTGATAGTTCTGACCAACAACCAGGTAGTCCATGGGCACCATGGAAGCCTTTACATACCCTTGAGGCATCTTTTTCCCCTTCTCTGCTGTTCATGTTGAACAGAAGTTATCAGCTTAAGTGATAATACATAAAATACCACACAGTAAGTATTCTGTCTCTTCTAGTACACCTTTACAATGGGTTAGAAGTAAATTCTGTTTTTTTTTTTCTTCTCAAATTACAGGCTGTGTTTGTGGAAACAGCTCAAAAGTTAAATACTTGCGATTTTAAATATGTATCAATTTATTTTACATAAACACACAACTTCGTAGGACACAGTGGGGATTGGCTATAAGTAATAATCTTTCCCTTGGAGGCTGATGAAAAAGAAGGCTTATCACAGTGTTTCCAATTCCCCGTTTAAGATGATTATCGCAAGACATACCAATTCCCTGGGGCGACCTGATTGCAATTAGACAAAAGCCTTTTTTGCGCACAAAAAATGTGTTTTCCATAGATTAAAACAAGAGGAGGGTCAGACAAGTAAATAGAGAATTCCAAATGTCAAAAGTAGGTTGATAACTTTAAAAAAGAAACACATTCGTATGTAGTATCTTATGGATTCTTAAAACGTGCGGCATGTGGCAGCAAACTGGGTGCCTTTTAAAAGTCTCCATATTAAAGGGAACTGGTTATAAACTGAGATTTCTATTGCCGACTTCTGCCTCTTTTAGCAATCCGTCTCCTCTGTCCTTGTCACACTTACCTCCACCTCGCTAAAGCACCGGTATTTTAAGCTCTCTGAGTTTGTACAACTAGTGCCGAGCCCCCTAGCTCTGCTGAGTATTTTCTATGCACCTGTCTTTATTGAGAGCTTTCCCAGTCCAGTTTCTGTGCTAACACTTTGTTGCCCAGTCTATGGTTTCCCTGTCTGTTCCCTGTTTCCCCCATGTCTGTGATTACCTCCGTGTCTCCTGTGCCTCCTGCATTCCAGTGTCACCAGTGACCCCCGTCTCGGCTATGACTCATGTCGCTTCCTGGGTCACTAAGGTCAATTTTCTGTATTTCCTAACCCCTGCTTAGTAATTCAGTACCACACTCTGTTCTGCCGACCCTGGTGTGCCCAAGGACTGCAACCTGGCAGCAGCCTGCAGAGCAACATCCTCACCACTAGAGGCTCCGGAGAAGACCAAGCTGCTACTTAGAGCACCTTAGCTTTCTCAGGAATCACGCCACTATTGTCAAGTCATAACGCCCCCTAGAGGCTCAGTCTCTCCAAGCATGACAGTCCTCAGTGCACACTCATTAACCCAGGACACATACACTTACCAGCCACTTTATTAGGTACACCTGCTCAGCTACTTGTTAATGCAAAATAATCAGCAAATCACATGGCAGAAACACAACACATTTTGGTATATAGATATTGTCAAGAGAACCTGCTCAAATAAACACAGAGGTATGCATCTCTGAAGACACAAGGGGGACCTAAAGCAGACAGATGACAGAAGGAGAAGATTATTCCTGTCAATTAAAATTTGCCCAGGATCACTAAAACTGGACAGAAAAATGGAAAAATGTTGCCTAGCTCAATAACTTTCAATTTCTATTGCAATATTATTGGGATGGTGAAAGAAAAATTCCAAGTGAGGTTAAATGCTTAATAAATGGTCTTAGGGAAGTGACCAATTAATAAAAGAAGAGTAGATAACGAGAACTTGGACATCCCCCCACAAATTTGCAATGATGAAAGACAGGGAAGCAATCATGCTCTTTACTTTATCCCTTATTGTATGCAAACTGCTCAAGGGAATGTAAAGGAATGTCATGTACAAGGAGGATGTCACAATGAAAGCAATACTAATGAACATGAGCTTGAACTGTGCAGGAATAACACAGCTATATTTTACATATGAGTAAAGCACTAGAGGTTAATTTTTGAACTGAACAGCTGAAGTGGTATACAGCACATGTCACTGGATATGAAGTGGCAGAACACTGGGCTGAGTGGCCCAAGGTCACATTTGCTGTAGCAGACACTAGAATTCAACCTGAACAGCAAACCAACAAGTTGGAAAATTCTAGGTTTTTGGGGATTGTTTACTAAAAAAAGACGCTGGATTTTTGCATTGTAATGATACAATACACATAAATATAACAGTTATCTTTAATTATTACTCAATAATATATAAGTACAATAATTACAAATGCAAATCTTTTCTACAATTAGGTCATTATTGCTTTCAGTTTTACCAATAAACACACTGATTCATGCTTGTACTCAACTCAAAAAATATTGACAAAGAAAATAAAACAAAATCATATATTATTAATGTAGTCACAGATTTTAAAGAGAAGCTAAAATTTTACTAAACATTTTCAGCAACAGTCACCTCTTACCCTCTCCAACATTTACTGCAATTAAAAATTAGGATCTCAGTTCAAATACTTGTAATCTGGCAACTGGCAGTGATCAGGCTTTACTGAGCCATTTGGGCACAAGAGCTGTCCAAGCCTTAGGCATCTGAATTGACTTTTATTGGATGCCCATACATCAACTCATGGACAGATTGGCGACAGCGCTTAGATGTACAGTATATGCAGCTGCCTCCTGTTTGCACAATACTGTGCCCAACTGGCCTACTTTAAGGTCTTGTAAATTGTATGGAGTAATGCAGAATACAAGTGTCTGCCCAGAAGTCCCATTCTTAATTAAAAAGTATAGGGGGGGGTGTTAAAAGCACCTTTCCAGGGAACACTTGAGTATTAATATAGTCCAATATACTGTTCAATTTCTATCTTCCATTAGAGTTTTGATATTCAGCCCACGATCTTAATTAACTTTCTTTTGACCTTGATCTGTCCTTGTTTTTGCAGATCCCAAAAAAGACAGATTTGGGAATTTGGGTGTGCTGTTGATATGCAAAGTCACAGTAAAAGTAAAAATATTGTATCAGGGCAATGCACAGTCTCCATTAGGCAAGAGCAAAACTCTGTCTGATGTAGCTAAAAGTTGCTGCCATTGTGACATTACATTTAAGTCAATTCAAGGACCATCTTGGTGTGCTGACAATATGCAAAACTTTTGTCCAAAATTTACATGGTCATCCAGGAATCTAGGTAATTGGTACAATTTGTTGTGCACTTCCATGCATTAGAAAAAAAAAGTAAAAATAAAAAACAACTGATTTTATTGAATTTTTAAAATGGCAATTCACAAAAGCTAGTATTGCATAGGTTTTTATTTAGGAGGCAAGGACCTCTTAACCTAAACATATAACACAAATGATATGTTATTTGATAGGTTTACTATTTTACCTCTCACGTAGAGCTGTCAATAAGATAACAAGCAGGAAAGAGAATGGAAACTAAGGTTCATTAAAATATATTTGCAAATTTTTACTCGTTTTGTAAGACACAAATCATCAGGAAAATACTGTTCATACTGATCTAGACAGGCAGTGTCTGTCATTAACCAACAACGATTTTTACCATGAAAGCTTTTAGGAAAAAAATGTCTAATCATTTTCATATACATAACATTTTTTCTCAAAATTAATGCAAATCTTTCCAAATGTCAGTTTAACAACAAACGCTAATTATATCACAGCTGACTTTATTTTCCATGCACTGCAATATGAATCAAATACTGTATGAATTCCTAAAATACCACATGAATCCTTCAATAGAGCTTGGGGTAACAAATCTTTTTTAAAATACAAATTTTAAATACTGAAAAGATAAAAAAAAAACATGTGGGAAGTGAAAGAAAAAAATGCATTAGTTCCAGAGCAGAAATATCATACAATGAACAAGTATTCTTTGGGAAATTAGTCTAATGCAGTTTAACTTGCTACATTTTTGGTATGCCTTTACTTTTTGTGTGGTTTCTGAAAAAAGAGGTCCTATATTGAGATTTTGAAGGTTGCCATCGCTGAATTCCAATAAATGCTGATTGTCTGGATATAAAGGTGAACTTGTTGTTTCAATGGTTTTGGATACACACCTGAAACAAATATGCAGATAACTTTGTGACAAATAGCTGAAGCTGTTATCTCATTCTGGGTCAGTGATTCAGAAGACAATAAAGGCAGAGGATCAGAACACCAACCAGGCAAGCAGTATATTTTATAACCATCAATGGCAGATTACAAAAACTTTTAGTACAACCCCCCTTTAGGACTGTCTGTTACCAGGTTTGACCTCTGCCCTAGGCTTAACTAATTTTAGGATTTGATATTCAGACTTGTTTTTAGTTCCTACATTATGTCCTCCAGTGGTGTGACAATCAGCCAAATAATGAAGAGCTAAAAGTTGAGATCAAACATGTAATAGGAAGTTTTTCAAGTTATAATAGTGTTTCATTTTAGAGGCTTTTCAGGTATTTACATGCAACGAAAAACGATGAAATTTCCCAAAAGATCTAAGATGCAAATGGCATTGCAATTAGCACTAAAAAATTAGATCAGATTGTTTCCTTCATCTAATATAATCATGTGTCTTTGTACTGAGGTTCCATAAAGAATCAGAAAGCCAGTGGGTGGCTCAGCTTACCAGACTCCTCTGACAACTAAAATATCAATTTGGGGCCAACAGTATTTTTAAATAGAAAGATTTAATATATGGGTATTAAATAAATGGCAGATAAAACATAAAAGCCTGTGTAATACTGTTTTAGAAGACGGATTTATTCACAGTTCATGGTGCTATAACAACCAACTATATCAAACATGTTTATAGATGCATTTAAACCACCGTTAAATTAACTTTTGTTAATGTGACTGCTGTTATTTCTCATCTCCATTGCAATAAAGAAAACCCACCTGTCGAATAATTTCCTAAAACATTTAATTTATTATGTAAAAGCTTAATGAGTGTGACATCAAGGTTACAGTAATGGCTTCCAGTCAATTTTTAAATGGAGTACTTGAGCATTATGTGAAATTATTATAGGGCTGTATTGTCCAACAGAGGTAGAAGGCAATTTGTCATTATGCCTTGCAGCTAATGGGTAATACAGTATGTTAATTGTTCCAGGGGACTAATAATACAGTGTAGTGTGCAGCATCCTGCAATATTTACTAGCATATCATATTAAATCCATTAAACCCAATAATGTAACTGTGTTAAGTCCAATTGTGTATTTATTCCAGTGTGTTCACTCACTGCAGCTCATTTTCTCAAGCAATTCTGAGATGGGATTTACCAAACCAGAGATATATTGTCTATTTTTAAAAAGTAGAAAATGTTTGAAACCATTTATTATTGATCTATGATGATTTCACATGCCCAAATGCTTCAGGATTCAGTTGTCATTTTAGAAATGCTAGTTTTAGGTTAATGGTGGCTCAAAGGCTAGTGATCTCCTTGAAGAACTTGAGTCCAAGATTTGATCTTAGCCACGGGACAGTCCATATGGTGTATTTATGAATTCCCCCTGGCCACTGTTATATAATCCCTTATCCCAAAAAAAAAAGGTTGGTAGGTTAATTACGCCCCCGTATGTTAAGCATCAGCCTGATCATCCATAATTTCACCTTATTGGTACCATCTTATTCTTTTAGATATTCGCTCCTAAAGGCCACTAAAAGTCCCAGTAGTATCCTCACCATCAGCTTCTACAGACCTTTTCACATCTTGGGAAACACCTTTTTGGTAATACATCTATATAATCTTCAAGTCAATTGCCAACTAACCCAACTTTCTCTTTCTACACCAGTTTGTCATTCAACTAAAACCACAAACCTAGCCGGAGTCTCCCACCAAGTCCCCTGATGAAGCCACATAGCGAAACGCATCAGGGCTAGAGATAATCTGATTTACTTACCTTAGAATAATAATAGAACATGCCATTTTTGTATGTTCACCATACTTGCCTACATACAATGTTTCCTACATAGTGTTGTCTAAAAAAGCATCTCATTCCTTCTCAAATTCAATTGTGTACTTATCATACTTGGCACTGGCAACCTGGGCATTATTGCTTAAGCCCATTTTTGCAAAGAATTCTTTCTATGGGGGTTTTTACTATATTGTTGTTTAAGCTACTTAGCAGCTAAATGCAGTTTGTAAAAACAAAAAAACAAAAAACATAATTTAAATGAATATTTTAAAATGTGAAGATCGTTCATTTCACCCAAACCCAAACTCCAACAATATCCAAACATGTAACACAGTTGGCTCAATGGAGTTTTAAATACAATTTGCATACCTTTCATTTAGAGGTCCCAAACAGAGCTGTGAAAGTNTGCAAAGTGCTTTCCATCTAAAAAAAAAGGCATCATCAGCAAGCTGTTACACCACTGTCCAAGCCACAGGCGTTGGGTCACTGACAGAGCTATACAAGCTTCACTAAACATAAATTTATACGTGGGTATATTTTAAATTTGTCTAGAATTTAGCTTTAAAATTGAGAAAGGGTTAATGTTTTTGGGGAACTGATTTACCTTTATAAATAATAAAATGATAAATTCTGCTTCTGTCTCACGACATACACGATATAGAAAAAAGTCCCCACAAAGTAACTCATTTCTTAGGTAAGGAGGATCTAAATCAATGTGCTCTCTATATTCATGCATCTTTAACTGGGTTCATTTCATCAGAGACACCAGAAACTGCTCCTGTTACAAGTGAACTTACGTCTTACAGCCTTTTATCAACCACAAAAGGAGGTCAAATGGATGATTGGAAATCCAAGGTTTTGCTGACAAAAGGCAAAGCTACTACAGAGTCCCAACGAAGCAAACAGTTCAATAGCAAACATGCCCTTGATTTCCATGAGAGCTAAGCAATAAAGAACATTTCCTGCCACGGAGACAATATACCAACATTGCTGTAATAACAGTAGATGTAACCTGCTTAGGCAGTCAGCTTGTTAGTTTTAAAAAAATGAGGCATTGTGATAAAAAATAAAGCATACAATTTATTTCTTTTATCTAATTTAATAGAAAATATTTTGAATTTGTTTGATTGATGCCCATGGTAATTTTTCTAAAACATTACATATATTTTTTATTTTTGTTTTCCTGTAAGTACATGGAACACCTTTTAAAGTTTATGTACACTACATTTGCCAAAGAACATAGCCAGGTCATTTAACAATAAATCAACCTGCTGGATTCCAAAGGAACAAACTACGGGAATCAGTGCAACAATCAGTGCAAAAACTCCTGCTGTTTCCTGCTATGATAATGTTCGATTGTTGACAGACAATAAGCACAATGAAATAGTGCTCTGGCAGATTCGGTCCTGACACTTCTTACCAGCCTTCCCATCAAGGTGAATGAATGATGCAGCATACAAGCAGAAATATAACTCTAAAGATCTGAGACTGCAGATAGGTAATGCACATTGAAGATCCTAGGACAGATGTATACAGTATTTTGCTTTTATATAGAGTAGGAGGAGGAAATATATAATATCAAATTTGCAGGGTATTTGGCATCATCTACCTGTAAAAGGGATAAATGGCCTGGACAGGGCCATGCATATTTGTATTGCGACAGAATTGCTGCATTTTATTAGGGATCCAGGCCTGGAGTTTCCTGGAAGGAATGGTTGGGCCAGGCACTCTTTTCCGGGGCAGATGATGCAAAATATACTGCAAATTTGGCATCAAACGAGGGGGTGCTGAGAAGTTCCTGGCTTTGCCCCCTTCCAGATGAAATAGAAAAATGAGTGTGGCGGCATATGACAGCCTAATATCTTAGTATGAAACTGTACAAATATCAGGTCTTTGTGATTCTTAAAACTGTTTCTTCTGCAAGTGAGAAGCTGTGATGGCAGAGGCACAAGCAAGTTTCACGTTGTTGGAGTTACGGGCCGTCATGAAATTTTTGTTTCTTTAACGAAAGGAAGGACACTTCTCCCCCAGTGTTTGTGACATCTCGGTGTGAATGTCCCTTGCTGACTTTCCTTGGAGAAACAAAAACTTCACGACAACCTGTAACTCCAACGACATGAAACTTGCTTGTGCCCCTGCCATCACAGCTTCTCACTAAAAGAAAAAACTATTTTAGGAATTGCAAAGACCTGATATTTGCACAGTCACATACTGAGATATTAGGCTGTCATACGCCCCAAAACTCATTTTTCTATTTCATCTGGAAGGGGGCAAAGCCGGGAACTTCTCAGCACCCCCTCGTACATTTCATCCTGCTACAATAGTTTAGAAAGAAAAAACAATATTGCAAATGGCCATTTGAAGCCACACAAATTTCTTCCTATCATTTTTCACCTAAAATAAAATTGGTGTTTTAGGTTCTCCGTTTTAGACCTGAACTTTCCACTGGCCAGGTGAATAAAGAAACGACGGTGAAGGAACTTTCTGATGTGTATAAATTGCAATGACATTTATATCATATGTGTGGCAGCAACATTTGCACTCAAAGGGGCTTTATATACAGAAATCATAATTGGATGTGATTAGAAAGTTCAGAGACGTATGACAGCATTACCTGAAGGGCCTTTGAATGATATTCTAACCAGATATTATAATGACATTTAGGCTAATGTCAAAGATGCAATTAAGATGAAGGCTTTTGAAACATTGTATTTAATCACTAAATTGCTAATACTGTGTAGCAACCCAAGACCGAAATAACATTTATACCAGCTATTGAAATACTGCAATGCCCTTAAAGAGTGAAAGGCTTGTAGGGCAGGCTGGGGCTCTCTGATAAGAAAAGATAGCAGGTCTGTGCTTGGCTACAGGAAAGTCACAACTAGACATTCAATTTTTGAATACAGTAACAATGTAATTGAATCTCTTTAAATTCTGGGCACACAAACGTTTCTTTCAAGTCCAACTATACCTAAATTGAAAAAAAAATCATAAAAAAAAAAAAAGAAAATACCAATCATGTATTACCCTTGAAACTGAACTTTACAACCTAAAAACGATTATATAACTTGTCAATAGCTGTGAAGCTGTCTGACCTCTCGAGGATTTTTCGGATTTGTTTACCAGATTGTTTCAGACAACTGCTCACCTCTGTTGTCTGACACACATGCTTGGAAAGGCAGCCTGCCACCTATTGTTCTTTCTTTTTTGGGTGTCACATGGTCACACCTGATTGGAGGAAATGAGATGTAGTGCAAGCCAATAGGGCACATTCAATAGGTATGTCCACCACTTTGCTTTTATACAGGGTTTGTATTTACTAATAAACCTGATAATGATTGGATTTTGGGTTTAGTTGGGCTTAAAATACACATCAAACACACATATGCAGATAGTGCCTTGTAAAAGTAGTGATTGCATTATCACAGCAGGAAGATGTGGCCCAGAAGTAGAAAGTAAGCATATTATCCAGCAAAAGCACAACAGCAGTACAAGCCCCAATATTTATTGTATTATAAGCCACATTTAAAACAGATAACTACTGAGAGTTAGATGTATAAAAAGAGTGACTGTACATTGGGCTTTTTTATTTTTTTTTAGTAAATAATTCTGAACTTATTGGAATTTGTTGTGGCATAATTTCATGACTATCATTGATAAGTGGAATAAGTACGAGGGGTGCTGAAAAGTTCCTGGCTTTGCCCCTTTCCAGATGAAATAGAAAAAAAAGTGTGGGGAAATATGACAGCCTAATATCTTATCTGTGCAAATATCAGGTCTTTGTGGTTCTTAAAACTGCGCAAGCAAGTTTCAAGTCGTTGGAGTTATGGGCCATCATTAAATTTTTGTTTCTCCAGGGAAAGTCAGCAAAGGTCATTCACACTGAGATGTCACAAACACTGGGCGCCCTCCAACCTCAACTGACCCGGTAACCTGCGATGCTGTCCATGAGCTAATTATTGGGGACTGGCGAAAAACTGCAAAAAAAGATTGCCCAGATACTTGACATCTCACAGGAGCATGTTGGGTTTGTTATCACCACAATCCTAGACATGCGCAAGCTTTCAGCGAAGTGGTTGCCGAAATGTTTGAACAGTGATCAGAAGAAAGAAGGAGTTGAAGCATCCAAAGCCGTTTTGGCCCATTTTGAAGCTGCACAGGAAATTTTTGGCTAGGTTAGTGACTGAGGATGAAACCTGGCTCCACATCTATGATCCTGAAACCATGGCACAGTCAAAGGAATGGCGCCACAGCGAGTCCCCGCGACCGAAGAAGTTCCGAACCAAGAAATCGTCTAAAAAAGTCATGGCGTCTGTTTTCTGGGACAAAGACGGTATTCTGTTGGTGGACTACCTACCTCAGAGCTCTAGTATCACCAAAAAGTATTATGCTAACCTCCTGGACCAGCTAAAGGAGACAATTAAAACAAAACGCTGTGGAAAGTTGACCAAAGGAATCATTTGAACACCCTGGGTTTCCAATTGTTCCACCACCCACCCTAGAAACACCTGAAGGGGCAACGTTTTGAGGACATTTCTGACGTCAAAGATGTGGCTGGGAGCTGGTTTGCAGCCCAACCAAAGGACTTTTATTTGAAAGGTATAGAAAAGCTGCAACTACGCTGTACTAAGTGCATGAGTCTCAGGGGGGAATATTTTGAATAAATGTGTTATTTCATAACTGTGTCTCTCTTCTTTCTGGGCAAAGCCAGGAACTTCTCAGCACCACCTCGTATATCCTCCAGTTCATATCAGTCTCTGCGGAACTACTACATTAGGGAATGAACATAGATATCAACAGGAAAAATTCTGCCACAGCCTCTGACCACTGAAAAAAGAGAAGCCTCCTCCATTAGCACAGCTGTCCATTGACACTACAAAACATGGCTCAGACACCTGATCCTTACCCTTTCTCGCAAAATGCTGATTCTGTTTTTATTGTCTAAGGCTGGTTGAAAGACCTGAATATGGGCTGCCAGGCAGGGTGGTCAAAAGGCCTGGAACTGGAGTAAAGACAGCTGGAAAGCTGCCAGCACTGCCATGTTAGGTAACCGGAATCAGACTGTGGCTAAAATGCTTACAAATAAAATAGCCCTGCGCTAATGGAGAATACTACTATCATTACTCCTATTCAGTGGTCAAAGGCTATGACAGAATTGTTCCTGTAGATATCCATGTTCCAGGTTGACCACCCACTAAGGAGGCTGTTTTGTATGGAATCTGGTAACTCCAAAAGAATATTAAAAAAAGAAAGAGATTCGAGACCTGGTATTGGAATGAGTGCTTGTATTTGTTCTACATTTAAAAGATTTAAAAGTGTGTACACCTTTGATGCAATGGTGTAATCATTTTACTTACTTCTGTGACAGTAAAATACTTCTGAGATATCTTCATTACAGTAAGGACACTGGGAAAGCTTTGCAGTGACACTCATGAAATACAGAAAAAAGATCATGTACATGTATATGGAAATACAGTATATGGCTGCATTAATAAACTTAATATTCAAATCTACAAACAGAAACAAGGTGTGTGAATACAAATTGGAAACTGTTTAGACATTTCAATTAACACTAAAGTAAAACAGTTTCTGGTCAGTTTTATCTTATGTTAAAATGGACCCATACTGAGAAATCATGTTAGGTGCCTTCGCTGACCTGGTTCAAAAATATACAACTTGTCTGGTTGGTGTTCTGATCCTCTACTCTTGGCATTTTTTGTTTGCAAAATGTACTGGACTTTCTAAAAAAGTCCAGCACTACCCTTTAACTTTTTAATTACCTATAACTGAAAATTTAAGCTGCTTCATATAAACTAAAAAGCCAGTGTATTCCTCCTCTTACTCATTCTCATATGTTTGCGCTTCAAATAGTGGGGTATAAAAATACAGTATACATAGTTGAATACATCTATAATGACCCAGAACATTAAGAAATACAATTTAAAAAACAATAATTATTTACCTTTTAGGAAGAATGACTAGTTTACCATGTAACTTTCCTTGTCCGTAGATCTGATGCTGATTTCGAATAACAGTAGTAAATGCACTGGAGGTTGATTGAATTTTTCTGTAATTTAGTTGCTAGATGCAAATAATATAATGGTCATCAGTCACACTACAGTTAATGTTCTCTCCACAACATCAGCTTGGATCAATTACCTACACAGGTAATGTCTCTTTAGTGTCATGAGTTAATTGGTGCTCAAACATTATCAATGAACTGTATGAAGCTGATGAATATTTCGGCAGTCATTGGCACGCAGTGTCTTGCAGGTCGAAATGTGTTGTTAAATAGGATTTAAATAGGTTCATACAAGTCTTTATATTCATAGTGGTAGTAACCAGCATGCAAACGATTATTAGAAAGAATTCCCATGCTTGGACTAAGCTTATACGTGGGATTATTTGACTGGCCTCAAGGATTTACTAATATCCTCTCCTAGTGCTAACATAGATCAACCATTGTCCTCAACTCTTCCTCATTAAAAAACTTGAACCTTCAAGCTACGGACTGGTCTCGGATTAGCTAGTGTAAAATATTTCCTTTTAATGACTTTTTTGCTATTCCTGTTTCACGAACCACTCTGAATTTTTAGCTCAGTGGACAATGGTGACCAGGATAAATGGTGAGTGTGAACCTACCTGTGAAGAACAGACTTCAAAAGAAAATCAGATAAGGTTGATTTATACATTTTCAAAAAACTAAAAAAACAAAAACTGACTTAAATACTTGACAGATTAGCTTCAAATGCACTCACTGCAGATAGGTATTTCAGACTTCAACCCGACATTCCCCAGGGTTTTGCCTTGTAGGGTATCAAAGTCATCACAGCATGACAGCAAAAAAGAAAAAAAAGAAAAGTCTTCTGATGCTCTTAAGCTATTGATATCACAGACCTAAACTGTGGGAGACCAACTGGACTCTCTCAGCACACAGGCTGCACACAGCTGGTCCACCTGAGCCATCCGGCCTCAGACTTCAACTTTCCTCTGTTTCAAAGACAGGTGTCCTTTTATTATCATCGGCCAGGTGCTCCAGAGCCACACTCAATTTCTTACCTAGAGGTGCGATGGAGTGCCTGGCCCATCCATTCGTTCTAGGACATTAAGGGCCTGGATCCCAAAAAAGCAGACCCAATTACTCATGGCCCCATCCAGGCCCTTTAATCCCTTTTGCAGGTGAGAGTGAGGTAGATGATGCTTAATGCCCTCAGACTTTGATATCACATATTTCATTCGACAGAATACACAACACTATGCTCCAAAGCAGAACTAAATGCCCCATTATAAAGGTTTCCCAGGATAGTTATACTCAAGGCCTGCTTGTGGTGACAAATGTCATAGAGGCAACTTGGCTATGTCAACTTTCAAGCAAGCTTTTTAGACCTCCAATGGCTGGTGCCAAAGCTGATTTCATGGCATCTGCAGATCCAAACAGAGGCCATGATGGCATCTTTCTCAGATGTACAGTAACAGAGGGTTTAGTTTATTGTGCAAGTCATGGTTTTCCTTACTATTTATTCCCAGTCCGACACTACTAATAACTGAATCCCCATGAATCATATGGAAAGAATTTGAATTTCTCTTTTCGTCTTCACTTTCATTATTTTTCGACTTTTTTTGTTACTGTAATAAAACTACAAATTCTGTATAATAGCTACTACAAACAGCAGTCGGAAAAATCATAATTCCTCTCTCAATATTAAGATATCAGATACACGGGGGAGTGCATTGCTAAAATATCAACCTTCAATCTTTGCAGCAGAATCCATGCAGCTACTGGTGGCTGGCATCTTGCTAGCCTCTTGGCCACTGACTCCACAGTACTGGTTCTTAAAGGGCCAACACTAGCATATCACACAGGCCTATTCATTTTGAACTGGGCTGCCATGGGTAAAAGCAACATTTAGTGTCTCCTAGATAACCACAGCACAAGCTCGCTGCCAATCTAAACATAGCCATATTCTTTATATTTAAACAGCACATTTATTATGTATTAATAACTAATGAGCTACATTAATATTTATAAGTTAATGAATACATGTCTAGATTATAATTAGAAGATTTAAAAGCATGAAACAATCATAACTGTGTTTTTCTTTTATCCAACAATTATACTTGTACTATGTCACAATAACTAGATTTATATAATAACTAGACTGATAATAATATTTAACATGACTCCTTTAATGAAGACGTCTGAGTCACTGAACTTCGCCTTGTTGTTAACCTTTGATATATTTCCACACGAATACATACAGATGGAAACCCAAACAAGAATTACACAGCATAACATTTCTGCCAAAAGATAACATTTAGCAAAGAGCAGTACCGACAAAAAATCTAGTAACTTTTATAGGTATTCCACAGACCAAGGTATAGAGCCCAACACATAACTTTACAACGGCACATATCAAAGTACAGAGACGCTAGACACTATTATTTGATTTCAAAGTATTAGCTGTCAGAAGTTCATCAGATCAACTTAATCAAAACTAACAATCCACCGCCTTCATCCCACCTATAATTCAGTAAGTACCACATTGGACTGAATGCAACAACAACTGGTTATAACAATGACATCTTGTGAAAGCATTGCAACTGCACATGAACTTTTTTTTTAACAAGCACTACATAATTCATGAACGAAATGTACATTTAATACACAGTAAAGAAATGATTAATTTATGCTGTACATCTTTTTTTTTTTAGTCTTCCGCTCATCCGGGGTATAGTCTCTGTACGTGTGCTTGGCATTGAAATGCCCCTTGAGATTCAACCACTTGAAAGTGTTGTTGGTGTTGTTGCACACAAAACACAGGGCTTTAATGCCGCTTTGGACGAAGAATAATTCGTCAGTCCATTGGGGGTTGAAGAACACTATGTTCGAGGTCAGCCTTCCCGAGACTGGTAGCTGCATGTTGCTTCTGCTCTTTAGGCATAGTATTTGGGGTTACTGTGCGGGATATCGATGATATCCTGGGAACTGGAGATAACGCGACAATTCAATTAGGCCAGATCCGACAACAAATGACTAGGGGGGAGTTAGGTTGGCTAAGGCGTATCCAGCCTAAAGGCCGGAGTTTGCCTACCTCTAGTTTACAAAGACAAAAGTATAAATTCACCACTGTATGCTTGGTTAGACACTCAAAGGCATATATTACTAAACTTGACATGAAGTGGTGCTGGATCTAACAATGTACTTGACTAAAATATTTTTTAAATACACCAAAATACCCCATGCTTCCACACATTTACCAGGATCATGATGCCCATGATATTTCTGGTTGTCTACATCAAGCAAAGCCTGCATAGTAAAATCTTATAGATCTCTACTTCTACTAGACAAAACTGTCTATCTTCTCTGTAAAGGTTTATGGGCTTTTCTGCACAGGCACTACTGAATGCAAATAAAAGGTGTTGAAATGAGGCTTCAAAAATCTTGGTAAGTATGCAACTTAAGAGGGAGAAGGGGGTTCTTTAGGTCAGGGGGATGGGGAAGGGACAGGAGAACTGTACTTTGAAATTACAATTATCATTTCAATACAAAAAGTAAAGATATTTATATTTTTAGGGACAAATGCATTGGAAATTGCTTAAAGAAAATTAAAATAACTTTACAGGTCAGTGATACAATAAAGCAAATTCTTCAGCTTCAGTTCAGCTCTCTCACACACACTTGATCCGTTTTTGCAGTGACTTTTAAAAGAAAAAAAATCTTAAAATCCATTTGTTATACACTTTCACACACTTTTATCAAAAAAGGAGCTTGGATTCATGAATATTGCAGCAAATTTTGGAATACAAAATAAATACTTAATAGTTAACAACAACCATTTTAGAATTTGCTATGGACAAAGTAGAAACATTTTCTATAGTTAAATTCTTTTTGTCTTGAAAAAAAAAGTAAAACGATTTTCAAAAGATAGTTTCCTAAAAAAAAAGCTTGCACCCTCCACCCATAAAGAACTTCTAAATATATACTCATCATGATTTTTCTGCTTGATTTTACCGTGTTTTTACCTGCAGATTTTAAGTTGGTCCCTTCATCGGATAACACAAGAATAACAATATGAGATTAACCATCACAATGTGTTCATTTTGTTTTTATCCTTCAGTTGCGAAATCTTAATTTTTATTAATAACAACATGTATTCTTTACTAGCTTCCCTTTGGAAATGTCATATTACATTGTACTGCTTTATGTGTTGTGACATGGACATTTAGATATGCATTTAATTTTAAATTATTGATGATTACACATTCGTTAGTTTGCCTGAAATAATTCATTTGAAATAAATTCTGCAAGTGTTAAGAAGAAATGACATTTTATGTGACCAATGTCTAAAAAAACATCAACAATAATTTTAATATCAATTTGTTTTTTATTTTTTTTCCTCCTAATTAGGTGACCAGAAGCCAAATTAGCTTGATTGTTTAAAGAAAAACATTCCAGCTATATGACAAGTGCCAAGTGTTTCCAAGTTTTAAATTGTCCATGTAGACACAGTAAATACTGCTGTCCCCTAAGAGTTACGAGGGGTGCTGAGAAGTTCCTGGCTACCCGGCAACCTGTGATGCTGTCCATGAGCTGATTATTGAGGACCGGCGAATATCCACAAAAAAAGATAGCCCAGATACTTGACATCTCATGGGAGCGTGTTGAGTTTGTTATCACCACTATCGTAGACATGCGCAAGACATTCAGCAAACTGGGTGCCAAAATGTTTGAACAGTGATCAGAAGAAGGAATGAGTTGAAGCATCCAAAGCCGTTTTGGCCCATTTTGAAGCCGCACAGTACTTTTTGGCTAGGTTAGTGAGTGAGGATGAAACCTGGCTCCACATCTATGATCCTGAAACCAAGGGACGGTCAAAGGAATGGCGCCACAGTGGGTCTCCGCGACGAAGAAGTTCCGAACCCAGAAATCGCCCAAAAAAGACATGGCGTCCTTTTTCTGGGACAACAACGGTATTCTGGTGGTGGACTACCTACCTCAGGGCTCTAGTATCACCGGACAGTATTAAGCTAATCTCCTGGACCAGACGGGGGCAATTAAGATGAAACACCGTGAAAAGTTGACCAAAGGGATCCATTTTTTGCAGGAGAATGCACCTGCGCACATGTCCACCGTTATGGCTGCCAAATTGAACACCCTGGGTTTGCAATTGGTCCACCATCCCCCTACTTACCTGACCTGGCCATTTCAGACTATTATCACTTCCTGAATATGAAGAAACATCTGAAGGGGCAATGTTTTGAGGACATTTCCGAGGTCAAAAATGCTGCTGAGAGCTAGTTTGTGGCCCAACCAAAGGACTTTTATCTGAACGTTCTAGAAAAGCTCCAACTACGCTGTACCAAGTGCATCAGTCCCAGGGGGGAATATGTTGAATAAATGTGTTATTTCATAACTCTGGGTCTTTTCTTTCTGGGCACAGCCAGGAACTTCTCAGCACCCCCTTGTATTATGCCATACACAGCAAATGCTGGAAAACAGATTGTTAACAAAGGCAGAGGAGGAAAACTGCTTTAAGTGACATGGTCATGAGCAAAGAATGTAGGCTCCCATTGTTAACCTTTCATTTAAGAATGCCAGTCCCCTGGCTGGTATCTTTTGGGGTCAATACTTTCTGAGTCTCTGGCCTGAAAAAAGTGTGGAATTAAGGAATCCTAACATTTTTAAGGTAGAAAAGATTTTATTAAGAAATATCAGGGCATAATAAACATATGTTTACAAAAAACATATATAATAAGTAGGCAAAGTAGACAATAATAAGTAGGCAAAAAGCAAACAAATGGTGCAGGAAAATACAGAAAAACATGGACATGGTACACTTATGCAGTAATTGGCATTAGGACAAGAAATCACTAGGAGAGGGCTCGATGGGCTGTCTATACACATGTACAATAAGCACAGACTGAAAAACGGTTGCGTCCTCTTCCATGCTGGGAAACAGATGTCTGCATCTATACTTGTGAAAAAAATATAGATAAAAATGAAAGGGGGGAGGGAAGGGGAAAAGGAAAGGAAATTTGGGGGGGGTTTGTCTCCAGGGAGGATCAAAGATTAGAATAACTTATACAACAAGAGAAGATGAGCAGTTCTCTGTGAAGGTAAGTAATAGGACATCCATGGTTACCATACTGACAAAAAACAATCATGGGAATTGTTAAGTAACGCTGTCAGCTTCAAACTACTTATATCATAGCTCATAGTGTATTCACTATAGTGCATTCGTTTAATTTACAAAAATTGAGCAAGGAGATTTTCCAAGCATGGGCTATAGTCTGTTTGGTTTATTTCAGACGTAGCAAAATTAGTTTAGAAAGGTTTGTGCAAGACTGTGTGGTTAGGCTCTTTGAATAGGTGAATATGGAGAAAAGAGTGAATCATATTGTGAACTCTGATCCAAAACTTAATGAAGAAATCACCAAATGGTGGTGGCTGGTGCTGGCTCCCAGCTATCAGATAAAAATGATCTGGGCTGGCTGACATTTCATTTTCATCATTTTTGTTTACTATACATGTCCTTGGCTTTTTCTAATATATATATATATTATATTTAGTCTGTTTTGTAGGTGCTCTTCGGACCACAAATGCCCATTGAAATGTTTGTAAGAAAACTGAACAATTGGCTTAGCTTTGAAAAGGTAAATGCTTTGCACGTGAAGTTCAAATAAACAAGTTCACTTTAATGACCACCTTCATGCACTTCCCTTCTTTTTTATTTCCCCACACATTTGTTAATACAAATAGAGCAATGAGAGAAAAAACGTCAGTTTCCAGGTATTGGGGGGAGGGGGGCATGTAAATCTTTCTCTCTCCATGATTTCCATAAACCATGCTGGGTCCACTGAGGACTAACTGTTAGGCCCAAGCACTGCCATGGAATAATCCTGAAGCTTGGATTGTAGGAGTACTCCTTCTACTTAACTGGTAAACAGGCAAAATGGCAAGGGAGTGAAGAAAAATATAACTATTTAGGAGCAGTGGGGCAATATACATGGTTCTGAGGTTTGTTTTACAAGTACAGGTTTGCTAAGTGTTATGTCATCCTTGAAGAGTGTACATCAGGGTTGAAGATGACTGGCACAGGGAATCCTTGAGGAACACTTTGATGCAACTAAATATGTGAGGTGGGGTACCATCTACCAAGTCTACAATGTGCCAATGGAAGCCATTAACAGTGGTAGTAAATTAGTATAAAATTATTTTATTGCAAGTAATCCAATGATGAGACAAATAAAACTAGCAGAAAATCATTAAGCCAGGGCTTACCTAATTTATCACACCACCTATGCAGAACGCCATTAGGCCGCCCCACATGAAAAATTATAATATAGTACAGCTACTAACTAGTAGTAGTATGACGGAAAAAAGGTGCAGCTGGACGTAATATCCAAATATGCAGTGCCTTATACCATTCACTGGACCTGTTCAATGCCTGGACATGTGGCACAGTTTACAAATATTGGCTTTCCATAAAACTTTTAGAGACTTCATCCACATTCTGTGGATGAGGGTGAGGAACTGAATTTTGACTTTAAATTAATCTTGGACTTGTTATTGCACAATGCCAAGTTCCCACTACAGGGTATCGGTCACAAAAAAATTAACACATGGACATAAATCATTTCAATGCATCAAGATTTGCAGAGATTGATGTGATGATGTAATATAAAATGCACTGAATGAATGCAACTATCCTAAATCATTACTTCCATGTTTATGCAGCAGGAGCATATAAACTATAAATAAGGGGCACACAATGCTAATGCATGGCTAAAAACTACTTGGCAATGATGACAAACATTTAAAATAAATAAGTGATACAGTACAGTACTTCATTCCTCTGAACAAAAGTGATCTTACCCTTACATACACGATTCACTTGAGAAACATTCTCTATTAGGCCAGCAGATAACACAAAATCTGATAAAGTCAGGTTCAGAGAAGAAGACCAGTGACCGATTTCAAGAGATACCAGGAGCTGCTGGTTATACAGTACCAGTCACCATGAAAAGTATAAATTAAAGTGTAAAGGAAGAGGGACACATGGAACACAAAAAAATGACAAGGTAAAATAAATTCCTTAAACTGCAAAAGGCTAAGCACCCACTGTAATGGTAGTTTCAAACTAATATATGAATAGTCTTCAAGTTTACTTGAAATAAATTGACTTAACATGCTAGCTATTTCATTTTTCTTTTTTTTTTTTTTTGTAAAACCATTTGATAAAGTTCATGAAGGATTTTATGCTTTCATAATCCAGATTTAAACCCAATAAGCCATGACTCACTCTCATTGTGCAGTGACCTATTTCAGGCAAAAATCTCATTATTATTTTACCTGAAGAATCATTCCTAATTATGGGGGAAATATATGTCACATCAAACCCATAAAAATGGCTTAAAATATTGTCATCTCATATAAATGTATTCCTTAATCCAATACTTAATTGTTGTTCTAATTCTCTTTTCAATTCCTTATTTCAATTAATTTTCACAGTTGAATATAAAGACAGATAGTCTGTTAACTACATTGACTATTTTACTCCAGAACAACTCTGCTGCAGGCCTTATGCAAAAACAAATAGTTAACAGATTTAGCTGCAAACGAATTTAGGAAATATTTGTAATGGATGAATAAATAGCTGTGGGTTTGGATTATTTTCTGTTATTTCAGCAAAATTGCTTTAAATACCCAATGCCTTCTTGAAAGCACAGAGCGGAAATATTTTTAGTTCTTTAACAATTATAACACAATCAAACCCTATAGTCATTCTTCAAATAATTACCTTACAGGTCCTAAACTCCCCTTTGACATCTTAGAGGTCATTGCCACAGCAAGAACACAGTATTTTTTTTTTTAAGCTGTACCTATGTGTGGGCCATTTTCCAGTGAATATATTCATATACAACGAATGTACTGAAATTTTGGAACCAGTGGAAAAATGATAAACACAATGTTAGAAATCTAAGCTTTGTATTGGTAAATTCATTGACTTTCCAATGTAAAATGCAGAAGGAAGTGGAACATGAACATGTCTTGGACCATTGGTGAGCCAATTGTGATGTTGGATGTATATTTAATATTTAAGTGTTACTAAAGGCCACTATGATACGCTACTACTATTACGCTCTGTGTAATCTGGACATTTTCTGACCCATGTAATTGGAATTACTGAGAGAAAGAAATTGCTAAAGGGAAGAAGACCTTCTGTATATCATAATATACACTTATGGCACAATATCAATGAAACCGGTTCAGCTGATGTTTGCTGTCACGAAAAAGAAAGAAAAACACTAAAAAAAAAAAAGAGATATACAGAAGTCCAATAAACCAGATTGATCAAAGCTCTCCAAGACTGGAGAAGATAGGCTATCATGGGAGAAATTGAATAAGCCAACAATACTGGGTCTGAATCTGATCCAGAACTGAAAAATAGCAAATGATTATAGGAATTTCATCCTTGGTTTGCTGGATCACCCAGGCTCACCCATTATAGTCTATCTTCTCCAGTCTTGGAGAGCGTCAATAAATCAGACTGAAACTCTCAACAATGACTTCTTTTTCCATTCAATAAGAAATTGCTTTCCATTGGAGGGTACCATCAAAGTACCACCATGTTTTCTTCAATGATCAATGAAAAATAATGACAAATGCCCTACCTCTTACATGGGTACAGTTTCAGCTCTAAAATCCACAATTCTTGGTAACAGCAGGTTTAAGTGACGTTTGATTTTATCCTTTTACTGAAACATATTCAGAAATAATTACATCACACTCTACGAACCTATTTGTTGCTCAGCAACTAGACTGCTGAAATCTGATTTCTGTTAAACAACAGGCAAGATATATATGTTACCTGAAATTTTCATTCAGAGGTTATTCATATTTGCCGAAGCTATTTTTCTATAACAAAGGAAACGCTAGTCATACTGCGGAAAAATGAGAAATTTTCACTTATTTCTATACCCCATATTCTTCATTATGTAGCAGAATGGGTTACAGTAAAATACAGTTACACAGAACATTTCAATATAGTGTATTACACAATTAGAGTTTCAAAAAGACAATCTGGCTTCACTAAATATTCAAGATCAGTTATCTCTAGGCCACTAAGCAAAACAGTTTTATGTGAGAATCACAGAAGTTAAAGAGAATTAAATGTAAAAACAACAGAAACTATAATAAAATGGGTAATAGAAGCAGCCTGCCTACCCATGCAGCCACAATATTCAAAACCAGCAGGTCAAAGGAAGAATACAAGGGAATCTCCAAAGGGGATATATAGTGTGTCCATATTTTTAAGTCTCTAAATATAAAATACTGCATAGTAAAGTGAAAGTAAACTCTGGTAAATACACCCAGTTTTCTGCAATAATGTACAGAATACATTTTCTGCTAAGCAGATTTTACCTATTATTTATTTGCATGCAAGCCAACAAATGATTTAACTCCAAAATTTCAGTCTTAAAGAAAATTGAAATAGAAGTGTTAATTTTCATAAAAAAAAACAATACAAAGGGAACAAATGGAAGATAAATCAAAATCAAATCAATATTTTGTGTAGTTTCCCTATTGCCTTTAAAACAGTATCAAATCTTCTAGGTACACTTGCTATAAATTTTACTCAGAAGGTTAGTTGTTCCAAACATTTTGCAGAATCCTTCTGTCATGTAATCTCAGGCACACTCGATGTTCAGATCAGGACTGTGTGTGGGCCATTGCATCACTTCCAGGACTCCAGAGCACCTGCTGCCATTTTCTTCCCTCCGGTTCTTATGTTTTCATGCACAGTTGAGTTACTTGGTCTTGGTTCCAAGGAGGAATGGACTTTTGACGGCAACTCTTCCATAGGGAACATGCCAAAGGTACATCTAGCCAAAGGTACTCCAATAATCTTCCCTAACCAGACTTCCCCAGACAGTAGATGGGTGCACCTGGGTCCCACAGGTTTTTGACAGTTATGAGCTGATGGCCTTGCTGAACATCTTTCAATCTTGAAGGGAAGTAAGCATGATGTATCTTTCAACTGCCACTCTAAGATTCCTTTGCCAGACTTTATGCTTCTTCAGAAGTGCTGTACAGCACAGACTTTCCAGATGTAATATAACTACTATATGTCTTCTTGCTGTGCTCACAGTCTATCACCTTAGTAGCAGATTTTGGCCATTTCTTATCCAGATTTAAGTCTCCTACACAGCCGTTTTTGTTTCAGGTAATGACTGCGTTACAACCTACATATGAATGTGATTAATGTAACACCTGTTTAGAATAATTGGTTCATTGTCACCTTGGCAGTAAGTCTCCAATAGAAAACAGGTCTTCATTTTCAAAAGATTACAGAGAAAAGTTCACACAGCTTTCATGGTATATTTTTTCAAAATAGGAAAAAAAGAATTGCTAAAAAAAAATGAAATTGTCCAGCCTCCATGTGTTAGTGCATACTATGTACTTACAGGAGTTTTGATCCTGTTAAGCTTATATGTGTGAGAATTAAGTGATTGGATTTACATTTACTTTATGGTAGTCAAACAATAAAGAATTAGTGAACAACCCGGAATGAGTTTAATATCTTCCGGATATTTATATTTTATCTAGAATAACCAACCATGTGTTCATCAACTAGTCTAATAAAACACCGGAAACTCTGCGCCCTACTTCTTTGACAGGCTAATGTAACCAGTGGCACTTCTTAACAAGCAGCCAATAGGATTGGTACTTTCTATAAGAACAGAGCTAGAATTTTCTGGTTAAATATTGGATGAGTGCCCATATAGCTGCTGGTTGTTGGGGACCGCTCCTCGCTGATATAAATCAACCTGTTGAAGCAGGGGATGGGAAAGCAGTTAAATCTGCTGCACCAGATTTAACATGCATTTTTAGTTAATGTTTAATCAAAATATAGCATAGATCAAGAACACCCTAGTATTTAAAAGATTTTTCATTACCTTTTAATAAATGTATGGTTTTATTCCAAACCTATTAAAACATTATGCATATTGCTGGATTTTACCAATCTGGATTTGTTACATGATCCAAGTCTTGTTCCAAATTAACATATGCATTTACAACATAAAATAGTGCTACTGTAACAGCAATCCACTGGTGCTTGTTTATTAATAATGTAGAGATTTGAAAGCAGCTTTGGCAGCTCTACACCAGTGTTTTACTGCACTTCCCCGCACAATAGCCATTGTTTTTCCCTTTACAACAATGGTCCCTTTACCAAGGCACTGCATCTGTGATAATAATGTAATCTCTATTCTGCAGTCAGCATTCTCATAACATGAAAAGCGTAAATGCATTACATCCATCTGGTGACAAACAATGCAAAAGCGTCTTCCTAAATATGTTATTGATTATGATAAGTGTGCTGTAGCAAGCACATATTTACAGTGTCATGTTAAATGATTCCAGTAACAATGTGCTCAATGTTTTCGCTTAGCCTTTGCCTATTAAATGAATCCCAGTAAAAAGAACACTATCATTCTGCTTGCCATCTCCAAACCAAGGGCATTCAACTGGACATTGCAGCTTAATAACCCCGGAGTCACAAATGCAGATGTCTACATTAACTTAGCATTTCAAGGAGCAGCAGATGGTTAGTAAGCTCGTACTGAGAAGGCTATAACGATTTCCAAAGGTAAAACAGCAAGTGGCTTTTATGTATAAATGATGGCCCCCGTATGGCACAAGTGATTAAATATTTGAGACAAAAACCTAATTATTACAGTAAGGTTGAATATGACCAGACCAAGTTAAAAAGTTGGTGCTTTTTATATTATCTAATGGGTTTTATATAAAATAATTAGCTTTTCTTTCTATTTACTGATCCAAATATATATATAT
>NC_092871.1:33381470-33383749 GCF_032062135.1 Pyxicephalus adspersus
TAATAATAATAATAATATTAAAAAAAGGAAAAAATTGGAGGCGGTAATACAGGCCAACTGAAATAAATTCTAAATGCAGAAAAAAATGTTGTGCATTAAAATGTCACACTATGAAAGAGCTAAACAAGCACATATACATTTACATAAATCCAACTAGTTAACATGCATGTTACTACATATGCAGAAGTATAGCCAAGACATATTTAAAGATGATTTCTAGAACCTATGGTTAACATATACATTGTTGTCATAGGAATGCCATATCTAAAGGGGTACAGAAGCTGGTCTCTGATTTATCAAAAAAAGAAAATATTAGTAAATGTTGTGGCTGAATTATGGAGCACCGCAGTATGCAGTAATATGTCCATGCAGCTAAAGGAACAAGTCCGTATGATAGCCCCAACCTCCATTGTGCAAACATACTTTCCCCACACGTTCTCGCTATCACACTTGCCAGCTCAAGACCTAAGAAAAGCTTGGTACTTTCAAAAAATAAGGAAGTATGTGACCCTTTCCCAATCCCATCATGATACAGGTCATGATCCTTAAAACCTGTCAGGAGTAGTAACAATTGATTCTGTAGGGATGCTCCTTACCAATGTGTAGGCTCTGCAAGGACCAATACCAAGCTTACACAGGTCTCTGGCAAGTAAATGAAGTTGCAGAGAATGAATAGAATAGGCTAGGAAAAAAAACTATTCTTCATCTTTTCAAGTCAGCAACTTGTTCAAACAATTCTTGTTATGAAATGACAACTATGTCCTTAACCTCCCTGGCGTTGTGATTATATAAGTACTTTTAAAAAACAAAGCGGTACATTAAAAAAAAACTTATTTTAAATTTCCCGCCTGGTCCTGCCCCCCAGCAGCCAGGCATCTGTGTCCCCAACGTTCACACACCAGGGATGCAGATGCTGAGCGGGCATTGCCAGGGGGCGCAGTTGCCGGGCACTGCTGGAGAATGCCGCAGGCACCGGGTAAGTTTTCATTTATAATTCCACTACGAGTGTGGCTCGGGGTTACCGCTTTTGGTACTGAAAATAAACCATGAGCCAAACTCGGGAATACCGCCAGGCAGGTTAACAAACTCCTGCATTGCTACCATGTCACAGTGCACCCCTTGTAGAGACCACAAAATGTTCCTTTTAATTAGTCCTAGACCCTATGCTTTTGCCTCATCTATGAATCTTCTGAATATCCACCGCTATATTCTTACCAAAAGAAACATATTCAAAAACAAGCCACTCCAACATTCTTTCACTCTGCTCCAGAGCACAGTGACGCTGCTTCACATGTGACCAATTTGCTTTATGATCATGCCAAGTCAGTAACATTATCAGCAGCGCATCAGCCATTGATCATCAGCAATGCACAGCACATAATGTAAAACCATAATAAAAAAAATGTTATGCTGCTGTTTAAAATGTATCTCTCCCATCTCCTAAATACTCTCACAGGTGCTACAGATATTCCACTACCCTGCAGCTAGCAACAGCTTGTTTACTCTTAAGCATTTCCCGATTCTTCCCAATACACAATGGTAAGCTGAAAACCATCTCTTCCCACTAAGTTATTATCGCTGAAAACCCCTTCTGTTTCAATGGCACTTCATGATAATCAGTTTCCTATTTCTTCCTCATGTGTAATGTACGATAATAATGTATTCTTGTCCTGGAGTAATTTATTTATCTCCACATGAATGCAATAAAGACAGCCACCAGACTGTATTTCTGTCTGACTGACAGTTCTATGCACGATTATAAAATAACATTTATTATATTCATATTACAGCTCCCAAGATCCAAATATTGCGCTGCTCGTTTGAAGCAGGGATGAAAGGAGCGGCTGCAGTTTTCAAAAAAAGATGAAAAATTAAATCTGAGCAATTGTTTCTAGACATTTAAAATTATTATTGCTGCATAAAAATATGGGAGTCACTATTCAACAGATATTCAGCATGGCAGGGTTCTGGAAAATAAAAACCACTAGCACATCATCTGTCTGTCCATTGCAGATTGCCATTTGAATGTGCCAACTGACCAACATTGATATGTGATAGGGCTGAGTTCCCGTGCCCCCACTCCTCCTTGCCGTGCCCCCACTCCTCCTTCCCCCACTCCACCCCCTTTACCCCAAACACACACTGAGACAACAACTTGGTTAAATGGCCCCTTTGGGCCGTTTATTAACAAATAACTTAAATATTAACTCTTTTAATAAATAACCATAAAATAACCATAAATAACAATATATAAACACATAATCAACAAACAGTAACAA
>NC_092871.1:33384212-33424535 GCF_032062135.1 Pyxicephalus adspersus
CTTCTCTATGTTAACTCTTAACCCTTCCCCTGCCTGCTCCCATTTTTTCCCAGTCATGCAGGCCTTCCACTGATTTTTTACTTCATTCTCTGCTCCAGGCCTCACTTTCTTTGTACTTGTTCCTGGGGACTTAAACTACGAAAAAGTGCCGCATACCAGCCAAGCAGGTCAAAAACGAATAAGTCCGTTTACTTTAAAGAGACTCTCTATTCAAAAGTATAAATTTGTTGTAAATAGAGATTCTTTCATTTCTGATATTCCAACAGTGAATATGCAACAGCAAGCTCTGTCTACTTCAATTCCCAACTTTGTTCCTGTTTTTTGCATGAACTTGCACCTCCTCTTTTTTTATTCTTCATATTATGAAAAGTATATAAAAATTCAGCAGTTAGATTAAAATAGAATTCTCAAAACATAAAAAGGCTGTAAAGTGGACTAACTTTAAGACTTTGTTTTGGTAGACAGAGCATAACTTTTCATACTAGCACATTAAAGGAGACACACAATGTCATCTTGCATACCTAAGCTGCTGTTCTTTAAGTAAACCTGAATATAAAAGCAACTTGAAACAGCTTGAACAATTTGCATCATTCTGAACAACAGAAATACAAGTCCAAATAAATTAAATCAAAACAACTTTCGAAGCACCAAAAACAAAAACATGCTGTATTTTTCTCATTTCTGGATTTAAAGCTCTTGTATATGACCCATGTCCAGTCGTGTAGCAGACACTGTATTTCAACTACTTTTATAGTATACTAATGTTCGGAGGAATTTTACAGACGGCTATGAATTCACCCTCCTGTGACAGCACCAAAACTTAGATTTGCTTATGAATTGAGCATTACATTTGGGAAGCAGAAAGTCACATTGCCTTGATTTTTCAAAAGTAACATATGTTTTTTTTTAAAAAAAGGTTTAAAAAAAAAAAGGTAGCAGAACATAACTGTGCCTGTATCTTATCCTGAATGATTGTCTGCAGCAAAATGCTAATGACAAATCTGTTTAAAAAAAGGTATGTGCATTGTGAGTGATTAGTTTCAAACAAACTCACTGCATAGCGGTATTTCAGGCTTTAATTTAAATGTTATGGCATTCTGCCCACAAAACCATCAACTCAAAGCATTTTCCGGGGTTTTTCCTAGCAGGGGATCATTACAATATGACAGCAAAAAACTCAAATTTAGTCTTCTCGTTCTTTTTCTCCGACCCTTTTTAGGGCCATAGGTTTCTATAGACCTAAACTTTTGAAGCCATCCTGGGCTCTGCCAGTAAATAGGCTACACCCATATCCTGGCCACGTGGCCTCAGGCTACAACTCCCCCGTGTATTAAGGAAAAAATAAAGAGTGGTTTTGAGTGACACATATTTTTGTTTTCTTTAGTACATGAGCATAAAAAAGTATATAGGTCATCTCCAGGTTACATATGAGATAGAGACTGTTAGTTCTTAAGTTGAATTTGTATGTAAGTTGGAACAGGTACATTATTTTAAAAAATTGCAATTAGGATAGATGTTTGTCTCAACATATTATTAGGCAGCGTGGTGTCAAGTACTGTATAAAATCACAAACAAAGCAAAAAAAAATCTTTATGGAGGCTAGATATTTATTAACTTCTGGAGCAAGCTATGCTTTGATATGCAAAAAGAAACAACTGCAGAGTTTGTCCTGGTCCTTAAAGAGTTTCAAGAGGCTGCAGAAAGAGCTCACCCCCCCCCCCCCCCCCCAAGATCAACCACAATATCAGCTGTGTTTAGCAAAAAATTTCTTCTGCAAATCATGCAAACCGCCCCTCCCCCCATCAAGCCTCTGTTCCGCACACGAGCGAGCAGGGAAGCCCCGTTCATATCTAGAAGTCGCCCATATGTCGGATGTCCTTAACCCGGGGACTACCTGTGTTCCTATTCCAGATGGTAAGTAAAATGGCTCGATAGAGGAAAGAAAGGCAAAGGGGGGGAGGGTCGTTTTTGCCCAGAGAGGTAATTTTACAAAAGGTTTTATACTTGATTTTTAGAACAATAAACAAGCTATAAATCATAAAGTACAGTGAAAATGAAAAGAGGCTTTGCTCACTAAAGAGTTTTATATTCAAACATTCCTGACAGCAAAGATTCTTTTTAGGAATTTTGTTAGACGTGTGGTTCCTATATCATGAAATACATATTCTACACATATGAATTACATGAACATAAGAGGTAAACCATGCAGATAATTGAAACAATAATAAAAACTAAAGAATTGTACTCAAAGAGTCATATTGTCTCAGTTATTCTCAACGCATTTGGCCCAAAAAGGGGCTTCTTCAGGGGGTAGAGAGACTTGAGTAGATATGAGTATGATTAGAAGAAAAAAACAAGTGTAGAGGTGAGATTGTATACAGTAATAATGTAGAGATGCCTAAATAAAGATGGCACTGCACTTGAGGTAATGACGATTATACTGATTGCCAGGTTCCATTGTTAATATGGTAGTTTTTCTATCATGGACTTTTTTCCTTTGTGTTTTGAACATACAAGTCGCTTATGGAGCATTAACTTTAAAAAAAAAAACTAAAGTTTTACTAAAACTAAAAAATTGTTCAAGCAGGAAAGATGGATCTATGAGCCGTGACGAATCCTCCCAACCAAAATTGAGAGTTGAAAAAATGTCCAAACTAGCTTGATTATTTTATATGTTGTTGAGGGTTGATTACTTTTTATCCAGTTGGTGATCGGGGTAAGGATAATCGTCATCAAAGGAATGAGCAGTTTGTCAGTATAAACTACGGGCAAACTGTTGCTACCCTGTTTCCCTGAAAATAGGACCTACCCCGAAATTAGGCCCTAGCATGATTTTTCCATATTTTTGTGGGTGTTTGAAATATAAGCCCTACCCTAAAAATAAGAAGTTCAAGAAATTCAAGATGGAAGGAAGGGTTTGGAGAGTTATGATGATGTTCCGGAAGATGATGATATGACTATATTTGAATAAATGTAGATTTTTTTGTCCAAGAAAAAATGTCAATTGTTGTTCATGAAAAAATAAAACATCCCCTAATAATAAGCCCTAGTGCATTTTTTAAATCAAAAATGAATATAAGACACTGTCTTATTTTTGGGGAATCAGGGTAGTTGATAGGTTATTAGGCTAATTGCATGCTGGTAACATTGAACCAGATTCTTTATTTTTGTTCTCATTGGTGATTCAGTGTGCCGTATACAGTATCCGCTTGAACAATTTTACGAAAAGGTAATGCACCATAGGTGACACCCTAATCACACTCATATCTACTGGAGTCTCTCTATCCCCTGAAGAAGCCACTTTTTGGGTGAAACGCATCGAGGAATAATTGAGACAATATGACTCTGTGTACAGTTCTTTTATTTTCATTATTGATTTTATTATCTACATGGTTTACCTCTTCATATTAATGTAAATCATGTGTAGAATATGTATTTCATGATATAAGAAGCACATGTCTAACAAAATTCCTATAAGGAAGCTTTGCTGTCACGAATGTTTGAATTTAAAACACATAAATAAATACCTAGAATACCTAGGCAGTTCACAAGGAATTTTACTAGTTGGTTTGGTTTCTAGACTAATTTGCATTACCTACCTTGAGTCTGGTCTGCAAGGAAGACTAGGACCTGAGTAACTAAGTACATAAAAGTAAAGTTCACTTGAATTTTTTTTTTTTAACAAAAAAAAGAAAAACATACAGCTTCCCTTCTAACACCAGTGTCTTTTTGCAAAAAATAAATAGGCGTGTTGCCCAAGCAGAAACAAACGGGGCAAAAACAGTGTCTTTCAATTCTATCCTTCAGGGTCTTCTGCCTTCCACCTTACTGAACAATCACAGTTCCGCTACCATCCACATATAGGAGTTAAATGTCACAAATGGTCATGAGGTCCAAGAGCATTTTACAATCACTGCATTAGTTTATTCAGCATGTGTGATCAGAGTTAAACCGCCACCCCAGGAGAATGAGTCAAATGAAAGGAACATAGTCCTGTCCTTGACTGCCATGCATGGAAAACATGCTTCAAGTACCGTGAAACCTAGTAAGGTTGCAAAATATATCAATTTCTAATTTACTATAATTGAGCCAATGACTTTTATGTAGTTTGAGGTTGATGTGATCTGACATAAAGCTCTGTTATTTCTCAAGTTCTTTGCTGGGAACATTTGTCTAGCTTGTGTTCACAGTTTCCAGCTGATTTAGGTCCATGCACACAAAAAACATGGAACCTATAGGGCTCTGTTTTTAAAAACAGGGAACCTGACCTTCCCTTAAACATTTAATCATGGGAGTCAATTACTGCCATTGCAGCCTGAAAAGATTCCCATGAATATTTGAGGGAATGTCCGATTCCCCTTTTTTATAAACAAGCCAAAGTGTTGGATTTGAGGAAAAATTTCCTAGTTTTAAAGTGGTAAACATCTGCAATTTAAGAAACACTTTAGGGAAATGGTTAAGAAAAACATATGAAGACTGCCATTGCTAATTTGTTGCATTTACACCCTGAGTAAGTAAAGTGTTTAGGTATGTACTCTAATCTGTTCTAGGTTAGGGACTCCAAAATTGTTGAAAATGGAGGGCTATCATAATTGCCCACAACTATGTTTTAATAATGAAGTTTGTTTTAATTACTTAATTATTTGCAAAGAAAATAAAAAAAAAAAACAAACAGAAGGTTTTGTAGGAGAATGACTGAATTACTAAAATAAACACATATTTAGCTATTTTACTATACTATGCCCAGTGAAAATTCTCAATGCCTTTTGATATTTGATATTTGTGAAAGTAAAGTGCAATTGTGGAATTTGTACCCAATTATACATCATATTCCCGACTATATAATGTGGTTACCAGTAGACACCCAAAGTTACCTTGGGTGTCTACTGGCAACCACATTATATAGTCGGGAATATGATGTATAATTGCGCATTTGATCATGTAAAAAATGTTTTACGAAATTTTATTGCTCCATTACTCCTTAGTGTTGGATCAAATCCAAATCATTATTTGATGGTTGGGCTAATGGGATCCAATAAAAAAATATTTGCATTGGATCCATTGAGTCATCCAGGGCAGAAACCAATGCATGATTTGGCAAAGTAAACTGGCAAATGACTTTTCACTGGTTTATTAATACCACTGTACACTAATACTACTGAGTGAATTGATTATTTGTCCATTGGAGCTAATAATGGAGTAGACCCATCTATTTCATGGTAAAATAAAAGCATCAAGAGGACAGCCAACCTAATGTAAATGAAGCCGCTAGGACATGACCTGTCCCAGAATTAGCATGTCTTTTGAAATTGGGCTCAAGTAGCCTTTGCAAAAGCCCTATTCTCGGGTAAATTATCATTTTATCATGCAACTGTGCAATATACTTGGCTGTCAACACAGAAGACATTAACTAAAAATTGAAACACACCGTTTAAAGTTGAGAGTGCATTGGTATCGGTCCAGCAGATTTAAAAACGATTTTTACTTGACATGGAAAACAGGATATTAGCAGGAGCAGTGTTTGAGTTTCAGCAGCTAAAAAATATATAAATAAAAAAAACAACGACACTGCCAGCCAATTACTTTAAACGTGTCATTTGTCCCAACTACAAGGGCACGCTAAGGATTCGATTTGTTTAGACGCTCTGTGTTAGTTTGCCTTTTTCACATTTTTTAAAGTGTGCTATCAAAAAGTTTGATTAAATGTCCTATTTAACCTAGGGCTGAAGTTAAAGGATGACAAGGGAAAAAAGGCAATAGAGGGCAATGTATTCAAAAGTATAATGCAGTCCAGTATCCTTCACAAAGGCAAATGAAGGACATGATAGCAGCTGTGTGATAAGATACAATGCAAAATTCTGATAGCCAAGGTTAATAAGCCTATTGAAAAGAACAGGGAGGGCAGAGACAGCTTTATAAAGTGCTTTATGTGAGCTGGCAGAAGGCTGTGGCTCTTGGACAACATATGATAAAATAACTGGCGATGGCAAATTTACTAGGCCTCATCTGAAAGATGCAAACCTATCAGAATCTTGCTAAATTGATTCCGAGGTAACAGTTGAGAGAGCAGGAAATAGGTTTAGCTGAGCTGTGCACAAAAGCAACCAAACACACGAAATATAGCAGGCTCTGTTCAGGCAGGAACAGCTATAAAAAACTTCACATCGTAAAAACATTTCTGGATAATTATCAGCTTGGAAAGTAGAAATAATGGTATTTGCCTTTGTGTTTAAACGTTTCCTCTGGCACCAAATGGAGTTTAAATTAAATTGTTAAAAAACAAATACTCGGAGTGTAATTTAACCTGTGGTAAAACAAATTTCCCATTTTTAAAAGACTCAATGCTTAGACAAATAAATGCATAAATACAAAACAAATTGTAAACAGCAGAAATGTTAAGGAAAGATAAGTGGCAATAATAATAGAAGCGTGTTAACAACTGGAGGTTGCAGTATTAAAAGCCCAACTTCAGCCAAAACCTTTTCGGGGAGAACCTCTATCAGGATTTTTGTTAGTGTGTCCTTACTCAGAATAATTATCCTGAAATAAAGTACAAGAAACAGGCTATGTACACACTTGCAATGGTTCTCGTCCGATAATTTGCTCAGGGCCTATATCGAACAAGAATCTGGCGTGTGTACAGCGCCCATCGTCCATCGTCCAAACGACCGCCTTGGCTGATCTACAGATGATGTACAACAAACGATCAAAAGGGAAAGAGCGCGCAGCAGGGTATTACGCCATCGTCCTCCCCCCTTCCCTCTCCATAGAGCAGAACAGTGCTGTATGTACAGCACTCATTCATTTATCATGCAGTTGTTTGTCGTTGGAAAGGATCGTGAAAGATTCTTTCCAACAACAATTATTGCACGTGTGTGGAGCCTTACTTGTTCCTTGCGGTTGAATCAGTCTGTAGTTTAACTGGCCAAATATCTATGATTTTGGTTATGTTAGCAAGTCTAGAGAAAGCCTAAAGCAGCATTCCACGAAAGGCAAAGATGCTTCTTGGTGCCTAAAAGACTTGTCTGACAAAATACATTTAATTCTGTTCAGCATATCCCGGCCCCTGTCCTCTCTTCACTGCCCAAGTGAACCTTGGTTATTGACCAATTGTGGGTTCCTGTCTGGCATGTAAAGAAGGCGCAACAGATAGAACTAACCCTCTGCTTTCTTTTCTAGTTTTAGAATGTTTGTAGTACACAATTCAGTTGAATCTTTACCCGTTATTGATATTGAAATGCCGCTGTATGATGGCAGCTGTCACCAGGTCAATCAGCCAATCCAACTGCTAGACTGTAATAGTGATCATCCAGCAGCTAGGTTTGCTGAACCCTAATAATATTCTCATTTACAGGTATATTAGGACTATCTAACTGTTGTACATAGACAGCTGTCATTGGTGACTACATTGGCTGAGTTGTACTATACCTGATAGTTATAGTAAGACTAATAAAAAAAAAAATCAAACTCGGACACTAAAATTCAGAATTTCCGAATCTAGTATAATTTGCCAGATCCAACCTATTTCAGACATAATTTTACTGTTCTGAGTACTTACACAATATTCCCCCTAGATTTTTTTTTTGGCTGGTAGATGGGTGGTGGCCCCCTGTATTGTGATCCCACTTTTCAGTAACCACCCAAAAACAGCCTTGTGGTCCCTGAAAAATGCTGGGTGGTGCTAAAAGGAGCTGGTTCAATTTACCAGCCTTACAGAGAAAATGCTTATGTTGGGAGATGTAGGGTGAGCTTAATTCTCCAACTGATTTACCTTGGATAACTTCTATACCTTCATAACTTCTATGAACTTTGAAGATGAATTGCACCAAGGTGCCTGCAGATGCAAAAATTACCGTGAGCACGTTTTCAAGCATATTTCTGCAAAATTTCTTGGAATTTTTTTAGCCTGGACACAAGTTCACTTGTGCTGCTTGTTGCTGGAAATACTCCAGGCCAATAAAAAATAGATTTAATCACTATAAAATAACATTTATCATTTTTAATGACTTTGTAACTGAATTAAACAGAGTGTTTTATATTGCCTTGAACACATCACTCTTCTGCTTCTGGTCAGTGGTTCATTGCTGTTTTGTGTCATCCATCCAGTTCAGTGTTGCCGAGACCAAAAATGACAGATGCAGAAGGCTGTAACTAATCTGAATTCATACAGCAATATTGTCAATAAATAAATGTGGAAGACACAGTGTTCCCTGTCAGAAAATCAAACTTGTGAAGGTTGTCAGACTTTACAACAATATTTGTTACAGCCTATGGATATTTTACACCAGCTTGCTTTGTCCAGTTCCTATGACGTACTTTACGATGTTCAGATATTGATTAAAGCTGCGTGGATCATGCACAAACTTTTATACATGTCTGGTCATCCTCCCTACCTATAAAAATCCTAATCAACAAAAGCAAGGTCAGATGAACAACTCATCCTTTACAAGGCTTTTGTTATTTATTATGAACTGGTTTATATTACTGATGTTTTAAATCACCTATTTCCATTTATATATTCATGTTGCAAAACCTCATTGACCTTGCATATTTCATATATCTATTCAAAACTAGATAGTAGATAAATCCCACAAGATAGTTTGATACAATGTTTCTGTATGTATATTGAAGTAGTAGAGGTGCAACAAAAGCTGCTGTACAAGCTGTAGGAGACCTTAAGCTGCGTACACACTTCCAATTTTTATCGTTCAAAATGAACGACGAACGAACGACGAACGATCGATTGGCAGATATCGTGCAGGATCGTTCGTCGTTCGTTTACCAACGATAATAATTGGAAGTGTGTACGTAGCTTTAGTCTCTCGCTCTCTCTTTCACTAGTTATCATTTATCAGGTAGAGATAGCGGACTATTTTAAAAGCAATAATTGCACCTCCACACAGCTTCTCTTAAGGAATCTTAATCCCAATCTCTTAATCTTAAGGAAAGTAGGCCACCTTAACACAATGCTCTTTAAATTGTAATTATTTGCCCTCATTGGCCCTGATTTATTAAAGCTCTCCAAGGCTGGAGAGAATACACTTTCATCAGTGAAGCTGGGTGATCCAGCAAACCTGGGATGGATCTGGTCCAGGATTCAAAGCATTTGCTAGCAAATAGCAAAGGATATTGAATAAATCCATTCCAGGTTTGCTGAAAGTGTATTCTCTCCAGCCTTGTGGAGCATTAATAAATCAGGCCTATTGACTCTATTGGAATGAAAACTCTGATCTCAGGTTAGTAATCCTGCTCATGGAACGTTTGTGAACTTGTCAAATAATCTGACATGTTTCATGCTGTAAAGGGTCATGTGTGATTATGATGAGATGTACAGCTAGGTCTTCTTTGGTTGAAGCAAAGAGTCAAATGGGCTTTTGAGCTTGCTGGTGTTCATCAGGCATAAAAATTTCCCCACTGTATTTCCAATATTTCCAATGCAATAAGAAAGTTTCTTCTACAGCAGTGGGCAGTATAACCTACACCAGCGATCACCAGTGGTTTCTGAGAAACTGTTGGTGGTCCACGGCTCTGGCCGGTACGCCCCCCACCCCCCACCCCCAGTGAGAAGGGGGGTGCACTGGCCAGAGCCCTGGACCACGTCTTCTACACAGATTGCATACTGTGGTTGTGCCGGATTGCACTTTTTAATCTATCTGTGCACCTGTATTTAAAAAATTCCAAGTGTGAAACCATCCTCAAAAAAAGCAGGAAATCCTACAATGCAAGATCTTTATTCTTATTAGATGTGTGAAGTTATAACATAAACTTATCCATTCTAAACTTACAGTGAATAAGTAAAACACAATTTATTAGAAGAATATAGTGTGCTTTGGACTATAGCATGGGGAGGAGACAGCTTACCTCTCCTCGGAGACAGCTTCCAAGTTAGATTAAATCGTAACCCTGACCACTTTACAGACCTTGAAACACAATATCCCACCACTCACTCTTCCAGCAATGAAATGATCAGTGAGTCATTGAATCACTATTCAATGTTCACGGAGCAGAACTGACATCCTTATACCTCCTTCCCACTGTTCCATTGATTTTATAATGGTATATCCTCGGGAGTATATTAGATAAGGTAAATGAGAGATTCTGTATTCAATATCATTTAATTTATGAGAATGGGGAGCTTTAACCCTATCACCAAAATGGAACACTTTGCAATGCTCTGTTTTTTTTGGTCTTACTACAGTTGTAAAAAAAAAGTTTCGGAATAAACAAACTGTTCACAACTGCCTAAATTTTCTGTGTTTTCCAGGGGGGGATGCTCAGAAGAATAAGGTTTTAATTACTACACAGCTCCTAAGACACATTCCAGCTATCTATAATTTTGGCCATTGCCAGTTTGTTTTAAACCCAGCTATTCATTTACCAAAATTATTGAACGTACGGACATTATTCAGATTGTAAGCTTTGTAGCCTTTAGGCTGGTCATACTCCGATCAATAATACCAAGTGACATTTCCAATTTAGTGCTTTTCTTGCACTTATCAGGCTAATTAGGATGCCCTCATGGATAATAAAGAGGACCTTAGGGAACTCAATGTCAAAAGTAAATTAATCAACCTGTAGGAAAATCTTCCAGCATCAGGAAAGGTTTATGCCAATACAAGTAGGACAGGAATATCTTTTTCTCAGGATGATATTTGTCTATGTACAATCAACCTTATTCAGACTAACAGAGATATTGAAAAGATCAGCAAGGAGTATAGTAATATGAAGTAACACATGCATCAAATCAGATATTACGTTGATCAGAGATCAGAGGCCAGCTAAATGTTAAAACTCACATACTTTCGTATGATTGGGCCATCATTTATTGCAAGGCTCATGGAAAAATATGTGGAAAGTACATCCATTACCAGCCTATTGAAGAAACAAAAGTGAGTATGCAACATTTTGTAATGTATCTTAAGCACTATTACCCACATTCATTATTATTATTATGGGCAAACTATGGCCCGTGGGGAAAACTATGGCCCGTGGGTCATACATGGCCATAAGACTTTTTAAACGGGTTCGTTTTTACACATAATTTATATCCATCCATACACTCTCCATCCGTCTGATGCTGTTCCAGTCCGTCTGCCAAATTTTAAAACTCATTGTGGCCCCTGAGCCAAACAGTTTGCCCACCCCCGGTCTATTGACAATTTATGTTTAATACAGCCAGGTCAATGAAAAATCAATCCTAATTAATAATGAAGTTACTGTCTATCCCAACAGATATCTCAGGAATACCTCATCCCAGTACAGATAAATATACAGTAGTACAAGCATTTCAAAAAGTTAGCAACTATACTGTTAGGCGAAAAATTAGGAAGGGAAGATTGCAGGAAGACAGAGTATATAGTGAAAAGAAAACTACACAAAGTACAGTACAGGTAGTCTCCGGGTTAAGGACATCCGACATACGAACGGGGCTTCCCTGCTCGCTGTGTGCAGAATGGAGGCTTGAAAGGGGGGAGGGGTGGTTTGCATGACTTGCAGAAGAAATCTTTTGCTAAACACAGCTGAGGTTGTGGGTGATCTTGGGGGGGGGAGCTCTTTCTGCAGCCTCTTGTAACTCTTTATTGACCAAGACAAACTTTGCAGTTGTTCCTTTTTGCATATCAAACCACAGCTTGCTGCAGAAGTTAGTGTAGGCTCCACCAAGTTTTTTTTTTTTTTTTTGCTTTGTTTGAGGATTTTCAACAGTAACTGACACCACGCCGCCTAATAATATGTTGAGACAAACATCTGTCCTAATTGCATTTATTAAAATAATGTACCTGTTCTGACTGCCTTACATACAAATTCAACTTAAGAACAAACCTACAGTCCTTATCTTGTATGTAACCCGAGGACTACCTGTAATGGGCTGCATTATCATCTGACTAAATCCATCTTGTTTATCAAACACTCATTAACAACAACCTCTCTTTTCCATACACTTCTTTTCATATTACATTCGCCACAAAGGTCGCCTCGTTGATTCACTCACATGCTGATCTAAGTTTTGTCCGCACAGTCCTCTGCCCATCTGAATAATAGCCAGGCACACTCATGGTCTATAGGAATGGATTGATTTTCTTTTGTCAATAAGGGATCTTCCATGATGCCCCAGATCACTAATCAGAAAAAAAAATTTTAAACATGTTTCAATAGAGCACTAAAAGTCTGCTTTGATGAGAGGATTTGTGTTGTGAAGCATGTTTTCTGCTAATTCTGACACTTAGGCTTAGTCAGACTTTATGTGACTCATTATTCACATAGAAGAGAATTATTCAGACACCCTAATTACAGCATGGTCTAATCTAATTTGTAAAGACTTTCCCACTCACAGAAAAGTGACAAACGTTTCCGGAAATTTATGGTATATATAGTAAGTAATATATATATAAAGTTTGTGTTCATATATTTTGCAGTGCAAGAGCACATGCAGGAAAATGGTGAGAATCTCAGTCAAACTCAAGCCACAGCTTCTAAGTTAAACTAACTAGCTAAACATACACACTACAGATTGCATAAATAACAATTAGCAAAAGAATATCTCTATATAAGCTCATTGAGAAATGAATACCATCATCATAGTCTGGTGACTCTGTATGATCATATGCTAATATTTTTTTATTTAAAAGAATACAAAGAAGAAGCAAATAAATTAACATATAAAAGGTACATGCAGGTCAATGTTAATGCAACAATATAAAGAAAAATGTACAAATAGTAATCAACATTTAGAACCACGAACTTAATCATATTGAATTAGAGAATCTATTCAGCGTTATGTTTGTGCTTTAGTTCATGGTTATCTTTAATTTGTGAAAACCATAAATAATTTTTTATTTCACTTGTGCTACTGTGTCTATTTTCATCTAGCAAATGGTTATTGTTTGGGAAGTCCCTTATACAGCATCTTGGAAATGTTTCTTTTATCCAAAACTTGCATTTATTAATGGGAATTTTCTTTACCCTCATTATTTAGGAACGTCTCTTTTATTCAAACCTAAACAGAGTATGAATGATAGGCATAGACAGTATGTTTTGTTTTTTTTCGTCCCAGAAATTTAAGTTGTTTCTCCGTTTTTTTGGATTTAGTTCTTAATAACTAACCCTTTATATTCCCACCTCTCTGAAATGACTGCAAATAAAGTTTGAAAGTCTTGTATTTGTGAATAGCTATCTTTTAATAGATACCATAGATGTTAGGGATATTTTTAATGACAATAAAAAACATGGCTTTGAGAAACAAAATAAAAAAGGTTATGGTTTGCACCCAGGAGTTCCCATGTTTGTTTCTATATATTTTGCTGCCAACTTGATTTTACCATTAATATGACTGGATCACTTACAATCCTACCTACTCTGTTAAGATGACTAGATGAATGGGATGTAAAAATTAATATAAGGAGAAGGTTAGAATAAAGGTAAACCTGATTTTGATTATTAGGTTTAAAATATGTATGAAAAAGGAAGAGAACCTCCAGATATTTCAAATATTGTGTCCAAGGGGACAGGTTTTTATTAGACTATTCTATAATAAACTGTAGCCCTGAAAATCTAAAATTGGATTCCTGTACGTGGGGTGGAAGCATTGCTGCCCATAGCTGTACTGCATAACTTCAAACAATGAGCCTTAAACATAAAAAAAATTGTTGTTCAAAATTATCTCCAGTAATTCCATCAAAAATTGATATGTATCTTACAATGGCTACAATGTATCCTTCCAATGACTAAAAACACACGCTCTGGATGCTGCAAAGATAAAAAAAAAAAAAATATGCTGGGGTAAGCAATGTGATACAACAATAGCAGATGTATTAGGCGGTGGAGAGCCCAGCACATGGTGGTAATGAATCATGTAGACAACATCATGGCACCAGATATCAGTCAACAATCTGGGGTGTGCATTGCTGCAGGGGAGAAGATTACAATTCAGGTCACTACATAGTCATGTCAAGATCAGAACAAATACATAAGTAATCACGCATATAAACGCAGACAGAAAAATAAATTATGTTATAAAAAAACTAAAAACTAAAACAACATGGCATATCGGTGGTGTTCAATGAAGAGAAAAAAGTGGAGTGAACAAAGATGGGGAAATATGTAAAAAAATGAAGCAGAGGAAAAGTAAATTGTATACATTCAGTAGTAAGGAAGGCAGAAAAGATTAGACTGGAATGAATTGAAGGGCACAGGATGAAAATATTGAACTGCTGGTTAAGAAAAGAAATAAAAAAATAGAAAAAAAAAAAACAAACAGGAGGAGGATGATACAGAACAACTAGGTCAACTCTAGAGGAGTTTCAGGAAGATGAACAAAAAAGGAGAGCAAAAAAATAAGAGTTTTGAGAAAGAAAAAAGCCCAGACGAGAAGGAAAGGCCAGAAACTCACCGAAAGAGAAAAAAGCACAAAAGTGTTGCGTCCAACTGAGAATTTATCTCTGTCATAGCAAGAGCGGACAGCTTGAAGCAGATGACATACAAATCAGGCCACCTTGAAAAGAACATTTTGAAGTTCTTTGTTAAGGCAGAGATGAAGAGGAAGATGAAGAGCATGCGAAGAATTTAGAGAAAAGACAGGAGACTGGCCCACTAACAATGCAACAAGAAGAAAAAGAAGAAATGCAGTCCATAAAAACAAGGTAGATGAAGTACACAAGACAACTATAATATTAAAAAGAAAATGTATGATTTTGCCAGACTCGGGAAAAAAGCTTGTCAGATAAGTGTAAAAGAACATATACCAAAAACCCAACCTAGCGACAATAAATGTAAAGAAACTATAAAAGCTTTGCTTTGAGAAATACAGTAAAAAATACCTCCTGCCAGCTATAGAAAATCATGTTCAAGAATACCAGTTGGGATTTTGGTGGGGATGATCCAGATCAAATCTACCATACAGCAAATACCAATGCAGTGTTATAAGTACAGAGAGGAAATTTACTTGCTGTTCATTAAATCCACGCACACATTAAACAAACTACAGGTAGTCCCCGAGTTAAGGACATCCAACATACAGACGACTCCTAGATACGAACAGGGGTTCCCTGCTTGTTCCTGTGCAGGACAGAGGCTTGATAGGGGGGAGGGGGGCTGTTTGCATGACTTGCAGAAAAAATCATTTGCTAAACACAGCTGAAACTGAGCTCTTCTGTAACATCTTGTAACTCCTTAATGACCAAGACAAACTCTGCAGTAGTTTCTTTTTGCATATCAAAGCACAGCTTGCTCCAGAAGTTAATGAATAATGTCTAGGCTCCATAAAGTTTTTTTTTTTTGCTTTGTGATTAACGCACAGTGAGGATTTTATACAGTAACTGACACCACACTGCCTAGTAATATGTTGAGACAAATATCTGTCCTAAATGCATTATTAAAATAATGTACCTGTTCTGACTTGCATACAAATTCAACTTAAGAACAAACCTACAGTCCCTATCTTGTATGTAACCTGGGGACTACCTGTATACAGAAACATTCCAATAAAGTAAACCAGTAAACAAAACCACTGCACATGATAAAGATAAAAACCTGGAAGGACGTATGAATGTAAAAGAGCAATATTATGAGTTTACTGAGCAAAAAGAGATGGAGAAAAGAAATTCATTTTCAAACACCCTTTTAAAGAAGATGACTTTAGTTTACCTTGGCATGTAGTTTTGAGATAATATATTTAAATTAGAGCTTGGTGAAATCAAGATGGTATTATAATAATAAAAGCCCTAGTTTACAACCATATATACTGTAAAAGAAAAAATAGACAATAGAGAATTGATAAACATTGGGTCTAACTAAAAGAAGGAAATCAGGCAAATATCTGTGAATACTTTATGTGGAAAAAGTAAAGTAAAAACAGATAATTCAGGTAAATACACAATTTGATATGGGTATTTAGATTAGGATGAACAGACTAAAGTTTGCTTATCTTTAAAAGACTTACTTCATTAAAATAACTATTTTAGTTAAACAACGTGTAAGAAAAGAAGTAGGCAAATATGCCATGTGCGCAAGAGCTTTTTGGCTATTTCCGTGATTTAAAAAGACCTTAAGACATATCCCGGCAGACTGGTATACAATTTGCACAAAAAAAAAGATAATAAAAATAACCCATGTATTCATAAGTTCTTTAACATATTTCTTTACAAAAGCGTTAACACTATAGCCCCTTCTTGAAAATATATATTTATATACACACACAATATAAAAAAATACAAAAAAAATTATATATAAAATATTATATACCCTTGAAACAGGGAACAGGATGCACTGCATGGGTTAAAAATGCTTTACCTGAGGTTCAGCTTTAAGTAAGCCGTACATAAAGCAGGTACATGTATTTTTACCAGTTTTAGTTAGCTAATGAAAGTGATTACTTGGTTAATACTTTTTTGCCCTTTCCACCTATTTTGCAGGGGCCAAAGAGAGCAAAGTGCACATGAAATCTATTGAAAATTATGAAAAAAAATAGAAGTGAACATAAAAAGTGTAGAGCGTAAACAAATAAAGAATAAAAATCTGTTATAAAATATATCTGATATAAAAAATCTGATATAAAAATAAAGGATCCCCATCATACAGAAGGTATATCTACAATTGTAGAACCATAGAGTAACTAAGTAAGTAATTCAAGCAGAACAGACCACATTAGAGTATTTAAAGTGACAGAGTCACTTACTTCAGTTGGTGGGCAATCCAAATTCTTGGGTTTTGAATTGTTTTGATTGCTGAAGAATACTCAACAAACTATTACGTTTTCTGATCCCCTGCCGTGCACTATAGTTTCTCTCCCCTATTTGACCGGAGATGGGCTTTACCAGCAATGTCTTTTGCACATTTGTTATAAAGCTTTGTGTGTTGTAGCCCAATTGCAACTGTATTATATCGGCAGCCTGCTGAGTTATCCTGCTCAATGAAGACTGCAGAACATCAGCATAAGCGTGTTCTGTGGATTCATGCTCTGCTAAGAAATCCAAAAGTATACAAAAACACAAGAGTACAACTAAAAAAATAATACAGGATGGCTCATCCTAACATTTATAGGACCTACAATAAATAGTCTATGGTTTCCCAACAACTATAAGGATAATAACATAAAAAAAAAGATTGTGTGCAAATTAGGTTCAGTCCCTCATTGTGCTGTATAGAATGTGCTGTACTTCAGCCTTGACACACTGTGACCATTACCAGCCACAAAGCTTTATAGAGACCTTTTATATCAAGCAAGACTATTAATAAATGCATGAAATGGTTCAATCTGGCAGGTGACACCAGCATAATATCTGCTTCATATTTTCTTTAGAATACAAAGGAAATAGGGCTGCCTATTACTGCTTTACAGAAGAGGACCAAGAAAGGTCTGTCACACATGCAGCTGAGGCATTGGAGCACCCTGCTGGGATCCTAGAGATGTTTAGGTGCCCAGAAGTAGGATGAAACCTATTCAAAGCCTATACAGAATTGGGCTAATTGTTATTGTTATAATTGAGCTAACACCTGTTTTTTACCTAGTTTCAGTTATTCTAAACAATTTAATTGATGCACATCCTAGTTACAGTTCTCCATGTTAAATAGAGTATTAGGCAGGATAAAAAATCTTAAGTTCCTTAATCTATTTTTTAGCTAATAGACAACTGCATGAGGCACAGATAAAAGAGTGCACATGATCTTACAGATCCTAGCTAATAGTGACGACTTGGACCTCTAGCTGCATTCTTTATTTTAGAATTGCATGGAAGACAGGTTGGGAGTGTGAAATTGGTGTAATGAAGAATTAGCCCAGTATGTCCAATTTAGATAATCCTCTATTTTCTTTAAGACCTCTTGATCCTGCATCCATTATTGGTAAGGTATCAAGCCAGTCCAATTATACATACTGCCGGCATTGGTAGGCAGGTAAGAAAAACTTGCAGCCATTGGCTAATGCATCAACCAATGCAAGTATTTGATTTGTAGTTAACAAGAAAGCCCCTAAAGCAAAAAGCATAAAATAATATATTATGTATTGTAATAGGCCTGGTAAAAAATAAATAAATACTGCCCTTCAAACATCTACCAATATTTTGTCTCTAAAAACGCTGCACATGTTGAAGATGGTCAGATATATCTGTTAAAAAGAAAATGTATTTTTTCTTAATGTGTCTGGGAACACTCACATTAAGTGCAATGCAAAATGCCTGGCAGAGGAGATAAATACATATTAAATCTCAAAATGGAACTAAAGTTAAAATATAGAAATATGTGACCAGGTATGTTCTTTCCTGCCTGATCGCAGTTTTTAAAGTACACTCACCTGTCCTTGCTCCATCGCTGGCACTGCCATCTTCACCCTGTTTGAGATCCTCAGCCAAGGTTGGAATAGCATAACTCCCATCCACAGGAGATAATTTATACCTGGCTAGGAGTATGCTGGGCACATTTCTTTAAAGTATATTTTATCTACAATAACAAATCCACCTACTTACCTATCAGTTTAATCATAACACCTTTTTTCTTGGGCACGAACATAATATTTTAACTTCCTATTTACTAATACAAAAGTATCATTTGACTATAGTTATATAAATGAATAGATAAATTAGGCTTGTTAGTAATAAGTGGTTTTCATCACATATTTGTTAAACAGCTCACGATTGTTTTTAATGCCAGACATTAAACCTGGTTTAGATGTCATTTCATAGATGTTTTCAAGAAAGTAACATTATCAGTTGGCATCATGGAATCCCAAGTAGTGTTCTCAGCCCTGGCCAGTTTACCTCTCTGAACTACAGAACATCTCTGCCCATGGAGATAGGGGGGGGTGCATTTCAAATCAGGAGTAAATAACCCGCCTATAGTGTAAACCCGAAGATATAGTACCAATGAGTGAGAGTTATCTTCCCAAGATAGTAAGTGTGTTACTGGCATCCCTAATTGTCCCTATTAGGTAAAAAGAGGAAAAAGTCTGAGACAAAGAAAACCAATGCTACTACCACATCCTGTCCTGTTGTTCAAATTTGTTCTTGGGTTTATTCTTTAACTGTTACAATTAAATCTATACAAACTGATGTACAAATCTTTACCAATAAAGTGGTTGTTGTCATAACAGATTTCCAAAAGTGCAAAATTCTGCAATAGAAGTTTTATTTGGAGACATGTATAGTGTTATACCATAGTATTGTTCCTGAAATACCACACAGTGCTGCTCTTCAGAAGTCATTGTATTTACACAAAAGGATGTAGTGCCAAAAGATATCATTTAAACAACTATGTGCCATTTAACGTGAATAAGGAAGAAAAAAAACGGTCAACAGGGAAAAGGGTGACTGAGCAACTATATAGCACCTAGCTATACATACTTCAAAAAATGATGCTAGATATAATTCTAATACTTCCGTACATCCGCAATAAACCTGCACAGGTCACAATTTACAGCAAGTTAAAATTTGAAATGAACGGAGTACAAAAGAGAAACCTTGCCCTCTCTTGTTTGCTTGTCAGCTTTGTTTACGCTAATTACCTATTCCCATGAGCTCATTAGCAATCTGAGATAGAAATTCAAACCTATTATCTGCAAAATGTCTACTGGTCACTGGTTTCATCTGTACTTGTTTTATGTTAAAAGTTGAACTTAAAGACATGTTTATAAACCACAAATGAATATGTTTATAACTTTGTAACATTAAATGTACTGTAAATGGTGTATCAGTATTCAAATTAGACAGACAAACATGGAAAGGGAAGAGCTCCAGTCCATTTAATAAGTGTCTTAAAAGTACATAGGTTAACATTGATAATCCTAATAGTCCTTTACGGCCATGTCCAAGAATTGTGACACTAAGGTGACCAGGCTGTATCACAGCAGACAAATTCAAAGTATCTTTATACCATTTTTTTGTTTTGGATAGAACGGGAACAGATTAGAACCACTGTCAAGTTTTACTACTATCTGGTGCATCATTATAGAGATCCGCCCTTCCAATAGGTATAGACATCTCATTGACCATCTCTACAGATAGTCAGTAAATATCTGAAACAAGTTGACAGAATTTCAGCATTCCCCTTCTTAAGAAAATATAATTTTTTACCACTGTTTGAGCTGCTTTTAGAGCGATCCCCCTTTCCTTACTGTCTAGGGACAACTTTTTTAACAAATGTAGTAAAGAAATCTATCCAACGGAGCCCTAAACTTCAGTAGAAGAGGAATTCTATTCCTTCCCCACTCTATACAAACAGAAACAACATTGTTATGGCTATAGACATAGACTTTAGGAAGGTCCATAGCTTCAAACTAAGTTTCGGACACAAAAATGGGCATAAGCCCATTACATGGGCCTGGCTGACCAAGTGTGTGCATTCTAATAAAATGAATCTCTAAAGACCTGCATAGTGCTCTAAGCTCTTTTTGTATGCCAAATGTGAGCCAGTTCTTCTAATTCAGAATCACAAATACCCTTTTACTTTAATGGGAACAGATTTCCACGGGCAATTCAAACTTTTGTAGAAAGCCCAAAGTGTGGTTATAAAGGCTTTAGAAAAAGATCCTATAGGTGTAAACTATGAAAACTGGTTACCATTAGGGTAAATTCTGTTAGAGGTCACTCCTATTTAGACTATAGTAAATAAAAGTCTCATTAAAGTCTTTCTGTGACATGATGGTTTAAGTATTTGGACCAGAACTCAACAATTACTTTACCTGTATGCTCTGCCAGTGCATGAGGATATGTTAAGCAAACCCCAGTGATAAATTCTCTGTGCAGGAACGTCCAGTAATAAAAGGCATGATTTTACTGTGTAATCGAATGTAAACCATTTGCCTTTACGGACTTAAGATAAAATTCATAAAAATGTGCATTCTTCTAGATCTAGTTTGCATTTATGGTGCTGATGGGTCAAATCCAAACTACTTTATACATTACAGATGTCAGTGATCCCCCACATGAAGTTGCAGTCATATTAGATTACAGTAACAGAATTTAACACAGTTCACCTAGAAGATTCTGCAAAGGATAACATTTCAGTGCCTAATTTAAATATATTTATGATACAACAGACAATTACTCACTAGGATCTCTGCAAAAAAAACCTTTTTATCAAAGCAACATTGTTGGCCTAGCACAACCAGTCAATAATAAAATCAGTTAAAATACAACAAAACACAAAGTAAAGCAAGTAACACAAACAGCAAAAAAGCTTAATTAATCACAAAAATATAAAGCAAACTCAGTGTAAGCAGAGAAAATATATAACATTTGGATAGCTTTAAATTCTGTAGAGCCTATTCCAGTACCTGTAAAAAAGGAAGACTATGTTAAGCCAAAAAAACTAGAGATCATTTTTAGAGTATAGGTATGTTAAGATTTTTATGGATAAAAAAAAGAGATTGTAAAGGTTGTGGAGAGGTGTAATATAGGTCAACTGTCAGGAAGCATTCAACAAGAGGGTCTAAAACACTGTAAACCTATCTATGCATGCTCCGTGATTTTGCTTTCATGATGTGAATCTCTCTCATGCAATGTTCCGATCTCGGGAGTGTAAAAATAACCACCCATCAATATAATTCTCAATCAATACCAAAGCTAAGCAAAGCCTCTCAGGTGTCTCATTGTGTAGCCAAGTGCAGTCTAACATAGCATTAAAAGCTTGAAAGAAAAGTGCTGCTTTGGTGGCTTAGTCAAAGCAGACCGGTTGTTATCGTTTTACCTTTTATAAGGCATGGAATAAATGTAATCAATACTGAAGTTTTACAGCCACTAATAAACAGCTAACAAGCCCTATGCTTTAGATGGAGTGGATTTATTACCATGTGAAGCAAACAACGCTTTTTGGATGCGTTAATCAGCAGGAATGTTCACGTTTTCTATGAATAGTTTATTTTTTTAAAGTTGGCATACAGAATCTTATGTCTGTAAATGTTCTTACTGTGAACTGAATTTGTTTTCCAGCTATATTCAAACTTTTATGGTACGTGTTATGTTGATTGGCGGGCTAGGGAGAGTTAACTTTACTACATTCTTCGTCTGTGTTGAAATGATTAGTCCTGTCTTTTTGCACTCTGTGACTTCCACACAAATATTAAAAACTGCAGAAGAATGACTGTGTCTAACTCATTTCCAGTCTGAAGGGCTACAATGATCATCTAAACCTTTCCTCCCTATCCAGAGCCATCTATTTCAGCCCTTTCTATCTACATGCAAATGCAGCCTGTCCAAGAATGCCTATGTGCTGATACAGTGTGTGAGAGGCAGTGCTGTGAGGTGAGAAATTCCCTGTCCTAGAAGAAGTTTACAATGTTGTGATGTTTATTTCACACATCATTTTGCTAAACTTACACCAAGTGGAGTCACAAAGAATTTGAGTCAAGGTACTATTGGGTTGTACATCCTGTAAAAATGATGTGCTTGCAAACATAATACAAAAAGGGTGAGGTTTGTGATTTTTTGTGCTGTCAGCAGTGGCAGAGAACTGCTAACCACAGTTGGTAAAAAATGTTTTGGAAATGATATCTGCATAGGGGGAGGGAGGTATGGAGCAAGTTTTAGGTTTGCACTGAGTCCAGTGTTCGGGAGAAGGGTTGTTTTGATTTCAGCAAATAGGTTTGCTTGCATGCCATAATGTACGTGTAACATGAATAGATAGGACAGACTTTGGGTTTCTTCAAATCATTATTATGGAATAATACACAATGGGAAGAAAGGGCTTTAGGATACTTAAGCTTTATTGTATAGGACCCATAGCTCCTTCATGGATTTTCTACTACATTCAAATCATTGACTGTCTATATCTGAAGCCAAACTTTTTTTAAATATTTTTTAGAGTAGAGAAAGTATTTTTTGGGCAGTTGTCAAAGGAACAAATGTCTCTATTGGAAAATTTCTCCTATATCCCTGATCTGGTGGCAATTCACAATTTTGGATTTACCCTTGTTTTACTTTACGAAGACAACTTTCACTAACACAAAATACAGAGTTTAAAACTTGCTGCACACGCCACTAAACACCATTATTTTGGAAGAATTTTCTACTTTAGTCTGCTGAGAAACAGAAACTTCTGGAAGTGTCCATCTCCTTGTTCCCCTGATGTGCTCATTTACTCTTTCTGCTGAAATCCATGTCGATACAGGATACAGTAGTGAAGTCAGAGGAAACAGTCAAGGGACACAGTGGGAAATCAAGAAATCAACACTCCCGAAGTGTTGGCTTTTTAGCAGCCGTTATCATATGATTACTGTTCAATAAAGCAATGATCAGAAGCAGGAGCATCAGGAAAGGTGAGTATTTTTTTTTTGCAAATTAATCACTTATATCTACTTCACAGTAATGGATTTACTTCCTTTAGGCCAATTAAAGAATTTTGAATTTGCTTGCATTTTAATAAAATGTTCGGAATTAACCTGCTACACTTTGATTTCTTTTAATGCAGGGTGCATCATGCTTGATGCTCTGTTTGGTTACTCTTGGATTTGGTTACTCTTTGGATGCTCGGTTTCCAGGTTACTTTTCTCATCCCGCTGCTAAGTTTTTACTCCAAAAAACTGACTTTAGACTATGTTGATAATGACTGACTATAATACCTATACTAGAGACATTAGATTGTTAACTTCTCTGAGGGACAGTTCATAACGTGACTATGGACTCTGTAAAGTGCGGTGTAATACGTCAGCATTAGATACAAAATAAAAAAAGGAATAAAATTAAAAATAAAACTGATGAAAATACTACTGAAAAACCATCATAAAAACCACACTCAGAAAACATTCTTACAAAGGAAATCGATGTGAGCACATTCCAGGAAATGATTTTACCAAGAAAATACAGAAAGTAAATTGTCGCTTACCAGAGTTTCTTTTCGATACCAGTTTTACATCGGCCTTTACAGCAGAGCAGATCAGGAAGGTTAAAAAGACTGAAGGCTTCATCTTTCACTGTCTCATCCAGGGTCTGCAACACATACACAGAATATTTAGAAAATAAATATCCTGACAGCCTGGATAAATAACTCTAGTCCAGTGAAGAGGCTGGACAGGACGGGACATTGCATTGCTCAGCCAAGAAAAAGGGTTGCCTATGCCATGTGGTAGACAGCGTATGTCTAGATACTTTAGAAGTCTTTTTACGATGTTTAAAAAAGATAATAAAATGATCACATTGTTTACTCTTTCTGAGGAAATGCTCATCCAGGTACCTTCTTGTTCATACAAATATTGCCTAGGCATTCAAATCTCATGATTTCTACAGAAGAGGAGGATCAGGAAATTGGAACCCCTTTACCAGAACACATAGAAAAAAAAGCCTAGGCTGCACTGTCGAAGCCAGTTTCAGCTCTCCAGTTTTCTCTTAATTATCCTAACTTGGCTTTAGGTTAACCTTTGCTATAGTTACACTTTAGAAACTACTAATAAAGCCTTAGATTTTTAGCTCAGCTGCAAAGAAAGAATAGTTTTTCTATACTGTAAATGCAGGTAATAAACAGGTAAGAAATTCAATACATAAAAGGGTATAATGTTCAAATTTCTTCTCATCAAATGGGTGGTAAATAATGAAGAATTCTAAATCATTTAGGGCTTAACCTTTTGTGTTTATTGATGTTTCAACTAATCTGATGAGGAGCAAAACTAAAAGATTGAACAACAAAAACTTTCTAGCTGACATATCAGATACGTTAGACCGGCAGTGTGATCTAGGGGAGGACAGGTCAGCGTCAGGCTGGCTTGATGCATTAAAGAATGGCTATTCTCAAATTTCTTGTTGAGAATAACGCCTATTATTGTCCAGTCAAAGCAACTAATTGGATCTAATGCTTAGTGTTATCTCCTATAGTTACAGTGTATTTATTTTGTATGCCTGTAGCAAGTCCTAAATTATCCAACAACACTGCAACCTTTGCAACCCTCTCTATTATTTGGCTCCAGGAAAAAAACAAATAAATGACCTGAAACTGTGCTCACATGTGTATCATCTTGACTGTGGCAAGCCATAGCCGTGCAGATGCGCCTTACAAACTTGCCCTTCCCCTTAATTCCAATCTCCCACCCCCTTAAATACCCCCACATCCAAATCCCCCCACCAATGAATTACCACTCCAAGCATTGCTTAAATGGCCCGTAGGCCTTTTATTAACAGAATTATAACCAAAATTAACTTAATATCAAATAAAATATAAATACCAATATAAACAAAAAAACAGTATAAATAAACACACATACATAGAATAACCAATATAACTTGATAACACCATATTTAAAGAACAAGTACCAGATAAACAATAACAAATCCTAACCATATTGCTTTCCCAACTTTCTTACTGATTGCAGGTCCTCGAAGGCCACCACTTTACTCCTTTTTTGGGGTCTGCACCTTAAAGACAATTGCTCCCAGCCGCCCATGCTCCCAGCTCGGGAATGAATATATCCTTTTCTTGTGCAGACCCTCCCCACAACACTTTACCAGACCATTAACCCAAACCAGGGATTCCATACCAAAGATGGAGCCCTAACCAAAATATTGCCACCAGCACATTCCCCCCTGAGGACCTCAACCGCCCGCCCTACTAGCCAAACCAGCAATCAAAAACCCAAACTGCCAACCACATAAGCCCTAAAGGGAGGGAGGGAGGGTGGGAAAAACTTTTCCTGAAGGCTGTCTCGCTCTGAAAGGGGGGGTCCCTCTTCCTCCTGCCCATTTTAACTACTCTTGCCCCTCCTTAAACCTTCTCCCCCTCCCTTTCGCAAAACTTTTAACCCTATGCTATCTGCCCCCTGACTGCTCAGTCATGACGGCCTTCCCCTATGCTCCTTCCTCGCTCGTTACAGGCCTCACTTTCTTAGACTTATAAAGTAGGAAGGTCTGGTGCCCACAGTGATGACAGGTACTCTTACCACCGCAGGATCCTTACACTTTCCTACAGTCTCCAGTGGCAGTGTCATGGTGAGGTGTACCAACAAGAGCAGTCATATAAAAAAAAAGACCTACATTTGTGAGAAATATATTTTGCACATATCAATGTTCTCTGCACTTGGAGCTTGGATTGTCCCCTGCTTCCCATGCTTTGCTACTGTGCTATAAGTACATAAGGGTTATGAAGAAACAGCAAGGTTCAGCAGGAAAGGGGATTGTAGTCATGAATATGAGGATTAAGTCAATACCTGTATAATGACAGGTAAAGATGTGATATACTTTTACAACCAGGGCAACAGAAATATTAACAGCTGCATTACACTACTGGAAAAATATTTGACTTTTTTAAAAAACTTTTTCTAACTGAAGTTAGAACTCAGTGCTGCAAGGTTTAGTCTTATGATGATACATTTCTGTCAAGGTAATGCAAACTTCACACATAGAAACATTTAATTACGAGAGCAGCTATGCTGCTATACCATTCAGTGTGTTCCCTGCATTATACATATATGTCTGCCTTTTAATTCAATTATTTTAAGTGCTTCTTTGCTACAACAACATTTGTTATTGGGCAAACTGTCCTTTTCTTCGCTTTGTAAATATTAAAAAAGCAGCACATGAATATTGGAAAGGACAACATACTCAAAAGACTTTTGAAACCAATTTTTTTGTGGTTTATTGTCCTTTACACACTATATTAAACTTTCAATAAATCAGTAAAAGCCTAGGCTCAAAAGCTTTCTTTAAGAAACAAAAATGTGTGTTTATTTGAAAAGAGAACAGCAACACAATCCTGACAGTAACCAATTAATTCTATCAAATTTTAGAGTGCTAAAGTAATATTTGGAAATTGGTGGTTTTGAATAAGCATGCATATCTCTGTGTACATCACTGTGATAAACTAGTAATCAATTTCCTAGCTTCGGAAACAAACATACTTTTAGTTCTGACACATGGTCATTGCCTAAAGCTTTTCTTGAGATGAACAAAAATGATTGATGAAAGGCAAAGAGAAGCAAGCTTAACCAAACTGCTAGGTTTCTAAACCCTCCTGAAAAATCCAACCTTGGTATTGGCTAGGCAGCATATCCATTATGTATATGGCCATTAGAAAAGCACAGGTAAAGTACAGGATGGAGGTACATAAAGGCCATTTTCAATTTGAAGCCACTACTGTGTACTGTAAACACTGAAAAACCATGTGTGGGAACATGCAAGCAAGAGGCCTGTTCACTATCTCTAGATACAGCAGCACGTTTGCTTTAAGGCAAAAAAAAAAGTGCAATAACAACAACCAAAATATAATATAATATAACCAAAATAATAAAAATAATAAAAATCTCTACTAGAACCAGACATTATCCTTAAAATATGCCTTGTGTTCCAAGGATGCCAACTGCGCCTTCTTGGTAGTAGACTTGCTGTTCCTTCTAAATCATCTCACTTTAGTATTCTTAATAATGCCACTTTTTGTTTGTTTGTAATTTTTACTATAAATATTTTCTCTATTATTGGAGACAAACACTCCAGAGTTGTGCCACCAGAGAGGTACAGGTGCATCTATGAGTTGGATGCCTCAGGATTGGGATCAACTCTATAATTCCCAATTCTATTGGAACAGCTCCTGAGATTTTAGCATGTTCTTACCCCTCTCTGTGTGTTGAAGCCCCTCTTGATGCAAAAAAATGATCAAACAGGAAGTGTTTACTTACATTATAAGGCACTCAAGTGAAGAAACCTTACTAATACTGGTAATTTTGGTGTTATAACCGTTCAAGTAGACAAATGTTTTAAAAATCCCAAACAAAATCAGAAAGATAATGACATTTAATCCAAAATTACGGTCTGAAATTCCCCATCCCTGCAGTAACCAGAAAACATAACACAAGCAGATACCTATTCTTAGGGTTCATTACTTAACTATAAACTTATCTTGCAGATTTATTTCCCCAAAAACAACATAGTTCAACAGTATACTTTATATAATATATATATATATATATATATATATATATATATATATATATATTATAGACAATATTAATATATATTATAGACAATACTATATTATATATATATTTATATATATATATATATATATATATATATTCTATAGACAAAATTGCAATACAGATACAGTTTACTGTTATAAATGAAAAAAAAAATCAACAGTAGCTTACAGAATATAAATGCCATGCTAAATTACCACAACAAAGTATCCAGAATTTTGACAGATAATTGCAAAAGTGAGGCCATATAAAAGGATTATTTGTGACCAGACTAAAATTACCATCTCCTCTCCACACCTTTCACTTATTAAACACAAGTTGATAACTCATTTTGGTTTGTCTCTTGGATATCTTTTCATGAACAAGGCAGGTCTACATGCAATTAAAGCCAAATGTCCAATTATAAAAGGATTTGACATCTACATTAGAATAGTATTAAAGAACAATGTGTTTTGTGTAATAAAACCCCAGCGGGACATTTAGATGAAATTGCTTCACATAACATTTTACCGTACAAGTGTTAAGAGCCTTAGAGGATTTTTTACAGCCCATTTCAAGGGAAATACTAATTTCCAGTTTCCTCTTGTTAAACACCACTATTGTGGACATCAGTACCATAGTAATGCTAAAAGCTATTAGTGGTTAGTAATGCTTACAAGAATCGATGCATTATGATACAATCATGATTTCATGTACAGTACAATATACAATATATAATTGATGGGATTTAAATGCTGTGAGCAGATTCCACCTTTTGGTAAAATGGAAAAGCATTTATTTACTACAAAAGATTGATATGTAGGATCAGTAAATTTATTTTGAGTTCCTAAAATAAAAAAAAATATGTATCACAAACTTTTTTTTTAAATGTCCGGAACCTTAAGATGACTTCAAATGTCTTTTGAATCACTTAATGTAAGTTGTACACAACTTCTGAAAGACAAATGAAACACCTACATAAAGCGTACCTATACTCACAAAATCAACTTTGGCTTATGGATAACATCTGTCCAAGTTATAGTCATCTAAATATGTTTTTATTTTCAGCTTGCTTTGACCTTTAAACATAAAAACGAATTCTAGCCACACCGCCAGGCCTCTCCATCCTTGGTGGGGGTGTTTCCTTGCTTGGGACTCTCATGTCCCTCAAGTGCGACTGCTCAGTGTGCAGCTGCTTCCTGCTTCTTTTCAGCTTGTGAGCTCTCCGTGCAGAGGGCTCCACTAGTGAGGGAGGAGAGGTGGGTGGAGGAGAAGGTCAGGAGAAGAAGAAAACAAACTTGCCAGTCACAAGCTGGCCACTTCTAAACACTTCATAAATCATTATATTTTTCATGGATACAAGCTGACCCAGTCAGTGCCACCATTAAGACTGACATTTTAGTGCAAGTAGGAATAGAATAATAATTGAAAGACTACTTTTTGAGTATAGTTCCTCTTTAAGTATACTGAAAGACGGTTCAATAGGCACAAGCTGACAAGTGTTTAAAGATAGATCTACCTACATTGTTCAATCCCTGCCTATCCCTTTTGCTGCACTTGCATTTCCACAGGTTCCTGGACTGTCCTATGTATGTGCAGATATCTATAGATGCTTGCATATCTTGTATAATATCAGTTTAGACAATACAGACTAATAACAGTTTCACATTTTTTTTTAGACAATGCATATATTACTGGTATGCGTTTGATACTTCAGGATTGTGATCTTCTGCCATACCCCCAATCCTGTTTAACAACCACTGAGATTTTAGCATTATTACTATTCATTTTACACAGTATTTTTTTAGCGCCAACATATTACGAAGTGCTGTACAAAGTTCATAGTCATGTCGCTAACTGTTCCTCAAAGGGGCTCACAATCTAATGACTGTACCATAGTCATATGTCTATAATACAGGCTATGGTCAATTTAGGAGAAGCCAATTAACCTAACTGCACTTTTTTGGAATGTGGTAGGAAACCGGAGTACCCGGAGAAACACACACAAACATGGGGAGAACCTGCAATCTCCATGCAGATCGTGTCCTGGCTGAGATTCAAACCTGGAACACAGCACTGCAAAATACAGTGCTAATCTCGGAGCCCTGTTGCCCAGCATGTTCTTGCCCACCTTTATGTGTTCCAGACCTTCCTGTTGCATAAAACAAATACATACATAATCCAACAGGGATTGTTGGGATACAATAAAAAAGGTTTACGTGTGCAGAATCAGCTATTCAAATCTTGTTATCTTTCCACTACAATCCTAAATCTCAGGAGAAAAAAAAATGGTCAAATGGCAAAAATATTTGTTCCTGGTGAATTTGTTCTTCTAGTAGACATTTGATTAAAGAGACTCAAATATTCATTAGAAAGTTAGTGACATTTATTCTGCAATTCTTATAGTAACCAGAAAACACAATGCAGGCATAGGGTTCTTTACTTAATTATGAACTTTTCCAGGACTCCCATGTGTATGTGCAGCTCATATTATATTAGACAATGTAAATAAAAGTTTCAAAATAAGTGAGGATAAATCTTTTTAATATTGCCCATAAGCAGTAAAAACTTTATAGGATTTCTTATCCTTTCCAAGTATACAAAACTAGAAAAAAAATTTGACTTGACGTACACTTTAAGTCAAAAGCTGCTGTTAAAATAATTATGTGCAATTGAGAATTTTCTTCATGGATACTTTAACAAATAGGTAAATGCGATAAAAGAAGGATCATGTGCACTAAATGTTACGGGTGTTCTCGTCACATTTTTTCTTCAACAGTTCAGTAGTTAAAGCTTCATGGCTATAAAAAAAAAAAAAACCCAAGAAGCCGGAATAACGGATCATTGAGCTGCAGTGTTTAATTTCTGTTAACAGATGTTTTCAGATGGGTATGGAAATGGAAGAAAAGGAGAGAGGTGTTTTCTAGTACAATAAGAAATAATCTTTATGTATTCAGAATATTCATGCTTAGACTTCAGGCAGCCATCCAATAAAGTAATGAGAGCACCTGGCACCGACGCAGAGCCGTTTAGGGTACCCAAATTTATAACGCTGATGATTCACCACAGTATGTGATATTTATGCTAACCAAGGAACATCTGCTGCAGATACAATGCTTTTCACCTTCTCTCCACACTATGTGACCCTTTTTAACACACATTTATAGCAATAGATCTGATCACTCAGTTATTTTATGCAATATGCTGTAGCTTATTTTGTATATTGGACAGCTTCTAAAATGATTCACTGTGTGAGCAATAAAAATTAGCTCTTCATTTGCATTTAATAAAAGAAAAGTTATGATCTACAAAAAATAAAAAAAATAGTGAAAAAAAAAAACAGAGTTGGTTTACAGAAATGTGATCATGAACGGCCTTTCCAGTTTGATTGACAGGCTCAATGATTTTAGGCTGCAATAATATAACAAATTAAAATTAGAGATTTGATGTTTGAGAGGCTATGAGTTTGTTCACCCAAAACTTTAGCTACTTTAGTTAAACGTGAACACTAGCAGGTTAATTTCCATACCAAGCCACTTTTAGATCTTGTGATGCAGGAGCCTGAAGCTTGCCAGATTCTTTCTTGATTTCTTTGAGCTAGATCTGGTGCAAATCTGCTCCTATAAATTTTGATTGCTTATAACATTCCTTAATAATTAATTACATTCTGTACAGTCTGTACATGTGATTATTGTCACCAAGAACAGAAAGTCCTAAAATTTTGACCTTACATTTGAAGTGCATGCTAAGTAGGGTGAAAGTGTAAATTGGGCAACAAAGATCTTGGTGCTACCTCTCACAATGGCCCAAGGCTGGAGAGAATACATTTTGATCAGTGATGCTGGGTGATCCAGCAAACCTGGAGTGGATCTGGTGCAGGATTCAAAACATTTGCTAGCAAATAACAAATTATTTTAGGAAATCCATTCCAGGTTTCCTGGGTCACCAAGCTTCACTGCTGAAAGTGTATTCTCTCCAGCCTTGGAGAGCATTAGTAAATCAGGGCCAATGTCTTCTCCCGCCTTCAAGGATTATTTATTTTCAGTCATTCTCCAGAACAAGGATTTACTTTTGAGACTAAAATACCTAATATGTTAGTCTGTTCCTTATATTTTTAAGGGATGGATTCACCCAGGAGCACCCACCTTGCAAGGGGTAATCACAATGTTGAAAACAGTTTTTGATAGGGAAAAATTTGAAGCAGAAAGAGTGGAGGATGCACAAATCACTTGTTTTTTTAAAGTTTGGAATAAGTTTATAGAGAAAGTATTAAATGGTCAACAAAGAAGAATAATATATGATAGGTTTAAATATTCAACCTGGGTTGTTACACATGGATGGTCTTAAAATAAATGTAATAATTAATTAATTTTTATTTTTTTTTCGTGTGTGTTAAAATTATAATATAGTAAAAGTACTTGGCTAATGGTCTAAGGTTTCTACTTGGAATGGTTTTAGATTAATAATAATACATTTAAAAGGAAACGTAAAGAATGACGTAATATTCGTCTTTTTTTGAAAAAGAAAAATGGAAATGGTAATGTAACTTATGAAATATATTGTTTGTGTATGTATTGTGTGTTTTGTTGCATTGTGTTTTCTATTTAAAACATTTATTAAAAAGTATATTGAAAAAAAAAATATTGGCTCAGGGATGATACAGTCATAGTCAGCAGTTTTTTTAAATGAACAGCCCAGTTCAACCCCACCAATTATGAGCTGTACAATGGTCAGCTACTTTCTTTACAACTAGTCAGACCAGTGCATTTAACACAATGTTTAGAATAGTTAGAATCTCATTGTTTGCTACAGCCAACAATGCCTTTTCAAAATTTCTTATTGTAGCTGAAGGCTGACGTGTATTTTTTCAACATGGCAGATTTAATTTTATCTATTGTTTCATTTATGACAATCTCATTCAGTAATTGCTATTATCGCATAAACACAGAATTGCAGAACTAAATTTTTAGCACCTCCAGCATCAAAGAGACTACATCCTCATCAAAAAATCTACAACTATGAAGAAGTGTTTATTAATACAATAAAACTTTCATATTAAAACATTTCCTATCATTAGCTTTCTTTCTATAATGTGAAATATTTAATTTTTGTTGTAAAAAGATGTTGAGGATAATAAAGTTTCAGTGTTTTTTGTTAAGAATTATATCAGTTAAAAATCTCCAAATAAACAACAAGTGCACCAGCATGTAGAGCATGGTTATATCCTAAAAAAATGTTCACTTTCCAATGGATGATTACTAAGTGAAGTTGATAAACTTGACAACGCCAAGAGAGAATAGAATGTAGCACCAGTATACATAGTTGTCTGCTAGGAACCAAAGCTAATTATCCATCTATGTCACCTATACCTGATGTGTAATCGTTTTATTGTGTGGCTAGTAATCTTTTCTTGTTGCATTGGCATGGTTCACTAATGTTCAAATTAGGAAAAGTCACTCTGATTAAGGCTGCATACACCCATCAAATCATTGTCCCCCAAGACAAACCGGTCTTCTTACCCATTCTGCAGCCTCTTGCAACTCTTTAATGACCAAGATAAACTCTGCAGTTGTTTCCTTTTGCATATCAAAGCACAGCCCCAGAATTTATTGAATGTCCAGGCGCCATAGAGATTTTTTTTTGTGATTAACTCGTGGTGAGGATTTTATACAGTAACTGACACCATGCTGTCTAATAATATGTTGAGACAAACATCTGTCCTAATTGCATTAAAACAATGTACCTGTTCTGTTTTACGTACAAATTCAACTTAAGATCAAATCTATAGTCCCTATCTGGTATGTAACCCAGGCACTACCTGTACAATATTTTGACAAATTAAATTTTATTCAGTTAAATGTACTTTGTTAAGTCTTCATAGACATAAGATAACCATTGTATGATGCCACCATTGCATAAAAGCTTTTCCCAGCCAAATCGAAGTAGTAGGCTTGTGTAAAAAAAATAAAATGGACACATAAATGTGATATTAGGTATACATTTGGTATCTGGGTAACAAAAATCTCAGAAATAAAAATAGCTCTACATATAAATGGTTTTGAGAGGAGAAACTATTCATTTTGTGCTTAACTGACCAATTATAAACCTTTTATTTTCTGAGAAATCTGTGCAATTGACTGAATTAATTTCCCATAGCCTTCTTGTGGTTACACAGTATAATTATTATTTAGACTGGAATAACTTGAAATGTGCGTAATATAGTTTAATAATGCAGAAACCATCTACTTCCTGATGGACAGATGTTGCTATGGCTACCAATCCTGGATATGTTCCATACATATTGCAAACAAAATCTTATTAGGATTTCTTTTAATATGTCTATGTATATATGCAATTTTCACATTTTTCACAGTTGGTCAATATGGGGAGTAAATCTCCCACATGAAGAAGCGTGTGGCAAAATAAAACCTGACAGAATCTACAGACACACTTCTACTTGACTCACTCAAAACCCAAAGAAAACATATAAATAAATAACAAACCAAACAAAAAAAAAGGTTTGCCTAGAGATACGATCTAATCCAGTGTTTCTTAACCAGGGTTCTCCTAAAGCAGGGATGTCAAACTCAAATACACAGAGGGCCAAAATAAAAACTTAAACAAAGTCGCGGGCCAAACCCGAAGTTTATTGAAAAAATAGAGGACGTTTTTCCCTCTCATTAGATCTAAAGCTTTTTCATATGGAAACAAAGAGGTTTTGCTTAACATGCAATCTGGAACAAGCCAATAATAGAGAAATAGCACGGCTACTACAATTCCCTGTGTCTATAAAAAACAGTCCAATGCGGGGCCACGCATGGGCAGAGAGGTGGCTGGTCTATAGACATGAGTGATGCCAGGAATTGTAGTAGCAGAGCTATTTCAATGCCAGATTTGGCCTTGGACAAAGTTTGACACCCCTGCCCTAGAGGTTACTAGGGGCCATAAGTACAGACTGACACCAATTATCTTTTTAGCTATCTGTAAGAATGACATTCTTCCTACTGACCACCCAACTAATGTACTGTGAGCTGTGGATAGAGTAATTATAGCAGGGGTTCCCTGAAGACATTAAACTTATTTTACAGGTTCTGCCACATTAAAAAGGTGAAGAAAGGCTGTTCTAATCATGCTGACTGCTTCCAATGTATTTTAGAGATTCTATGGTGGGCGAGATATCTAGAAGAACGGAGAAGAAAGATAGGCTTCTACAAAGGCACCATAGGTTTACAATTATTATGTGTAAAACAATATCATTTTATTATTCTTCAATTACAAAAGACTTTAAAACAATGATAAGCTTATGTTACAGATTGACATAATAATGGGCTCTGTTAACACTATATAGGTAAGTATTGGATTTTGCAAACTTGTGTAAAGCTCTTAAAACAAGCGGGGTTTTTCCCAACGCGTTTTTCCTAAGGGGATTCCTCAGGGGATATGTAGACACCTTGGGTTTATTATAGTGTTAGATTCAAGCCAGTTCAATTATAATTGATGTAACAATTGCATAGCCGTTTGGATGCTTTTGGTCTTTGAAGTACAGATTTAGTAGTGTGTTAGTTCCTTACTCTTGTTTTAGAAAGTATTAATGTAGGATAGATCTATGTATTCTAGCAAGGCCCCCCCTTGGTGACTGATGCTCGGTTAGCCATAGACTTTTACTAGGATGAGATATCTGGGTTTGAATTATGGATCTGTATATCTTGTGTGACTAATATGATGTGGAAATTGGGCGCCTACTCCCTCCAAGTGTTAAATAATGGAGAATGCAACAGGCGAAGAGAAGCACAGTAAGGAATTGGCACAGGGATCTCATAAGAGAAGCATAGCAGATAGCCCACCACACTCTACTTACAACTAAAATACCACTATTGTTACTGGTTGTCTAACAATATCAGATTGTGTAACATGACAGAGTGCAATTTTACCTGAGCAACCTTGCCTGCAGATGGTCCTCCAGATGAGATCACTGCTCTTTGTTGTGTGGAAATGAGAAAACTACAGAAGGCTGGGAGACCTCAGTGCCCATAAAATAATCTTTGCCCATACTATGACACACAAACTACAAAGGCAGTGAAGATGAAAAGGCCTGCCAACTTTCTTTAGTAAAATGCATATATTCTAACAAAAATGTTCTAATTACAGTTTTAAATGTTAATATTTTTTATAGTGAAAGCCATACTATATAGTCATGTATGTAACAAAACTTTCATTTGGTTTTGAATTTTTAGAGCAGTGTTTCTAAACCAAAGTTCTGCTAGAGGTTGTTAGATGTTCATTGACCAATGGACAGTTTATAAACTAAGGTCATTTTAGGTGGCACCAATGATCTGTAGGAGTGACACTGACCACCAGGCTAATATACTGTAAGCTGTGGATGTAGTTATTATATTAGGGGTCCCCTGAACATCTAAAAGGTATTTCAAGGGTTTCCCCAGAGGCAAAAAGGTTGAGAATCACTGTATTACAGTATTGGAGCCACAGCCACCTTTTTTTTATTATGGTTTGCGATTCCATTGCAGAGAATTATATCCTCCAAATAGTAAGCCAGTTTTAGGGTTTGCTAATCTGGGCAATTGCCAAAGCCCCCATACCTTTTGTAAGGTTCAACTGACAGAATTGAAGAAATGCAGGGAACTGGAATGCTGTGTATTCACAGCCCCTATTTATCCCTGCCCCATTGTGGAAAGACTTTCTGGTGCAAATTGTCAAAGAAGGGAATTTCTCTTACTTGTATGAGATTTCCTTTCTCCTGCTTTTGCATTTTAAAAACAGGATGAATTAGGAAAAATATTCAGACAGCAAGTAATAATCAGAAGGGTTTTATCCCTTTTATACCTTTTATCCAAAACTAAAACAAATTACCATACATACACAGTAGGTAATGACAAAATATAAATATCATATTACGCCTTTTTGGAACCAGCTTTTCCCTTCCATTTTCTTTATATAAAGGTTAGGAAGACCTGTATTGTGCATCATAACCGATCATGTATTCGGCTTTTCCTCTTTTGTCTTTTGCAGTATGCAGAGCTGAAGGCATGTTCTGCTGTCCGTGGTACTGAAAAGCTGGAAATGGTTTTTGACGCACACCTGGCTTCAGCAGCTTTATTTCAGCACTAATTATTAATATTATTACTATTAAACAGGATTTATATAGCGCCAACATATTACGCAGCGCTGTACAATAAATAGGAATAAATTTACCTGGTCCATAAGGGCCACAGGATACACAAGGCTGATCGAGATCAATGTGTAAATATTTTTTATTCACCTACAGAATAACGAGGACACAAAAAATGTTTTACGGAAACCTCATTTAGCTGCATTATTATACATCACACACCTATACAAAACAACTTATTTTAATTACTTCCACTTGAATGTGATTAATAAAAATTTGAAATAAAAGCAATCAAAAATCATATTTTTTTTTCTCCATAGATCGGGCTGCATTAATGAATCTATCAGTTAAAGGGTGTATGGGCACCATTATATATAGCTGTCCAATAAAACTCTTATATTACATGGTTAGAGCATTTTCCCCTCTTCCTGTTGAGCAGTCTGTTATTTTTCTAATGAATAGAACATTGCTACCAACAAGTGGACAAACATATGTGGTTTACAACTAGCTTTCAGAAATTTCATACGTAAAAATGAGAATGTGGGTGTACCATCACCTTGAAAAGATAAAAACCAGACAACAATAAATGTAAAACCTTAATATACCAGGAGAATTTCAGCAAACATAATACAGGTTAATGATTAATACCATTTCATGTTCCCCGGATTATGTCAAGTTTAAATTGGGAACTCACAGATTGATGAACTAGAAAGTCAATGAGACAAATGACTGCACTGGATTCCTTTAGAAAAACAGAACACCAATTATCTTTATGAAAGATAAATTAGAATATTGTAAAAAAGGCAAACACTTGGCAAAGAATGGAGACATTTTCTGCTCTATGTATTTTAAACTGCAAGAAAAACACTTCTTCAAATATCTTATTTCTTCCCCTTATTGCTTGTGGATGATTTTTCAATATGTTGTGCCAGATTTGTCTACAGATTTAAATAATCTGTGTTTGTAAATGCAACAGGAGAAAAAAAATGTTAAAAAAACAGTAGGGTAACCAAAGGTGCATTTTTTGATAAGAATATTTACAAAAGCAGCTCTACAGTTAGTTATTAATTTTGCAATCAGTTTCAGATTTCTTAAATGATTTCTCAAATTTATTGTCATTGCAAATGCAAACTGTTATGAGTGCAACTATAAAAAAATCACTTTGTAATTTCTGAACAGAAAGTCATAAAACACTCAGATCACCCTCTAGTGGACAAAAATTAAATTGCAGGATCAAGATAACCTACAACTGGCAATAGTATAACTTAAAAATGTAAAATGCAATATTGCATTTATTTTTTTATGATGCCTAGTTAAGAAAATAAAACTATACTTTATAACCCCCATGTTTCTATTAATCAGAAGTCTTTGATTTTCATTAATTCTTTGCTAAGGTTTGAATTTAATTCAAATAGAAGGTGCAATATCTTTTTAACAGCAACCATGTGTTTAATCTCTTATGGCCCAAACATATCTCTTCGCTGGAGTGTATCAGCATGTTGCCATTCATTTAACAAAGACAATGCAGTTCCAATATGCAGGTGTTGCACAATATTGCACCACTATGAATGAAAGTGTTCTGCATAAAAAAAAATCCATATGTTTTTTAGGAATTTTTTTGTACACTTTCAGCCTATTCACTTTGATGCAACAAAAATAGAAAATGTGACCAAGCTCCTAATATCCACTACAATGATTGCTGATATTTAGTTTTGATGGTTCAGATTTTGAGATGTGTACAGATGCTGCTCATCCCATATCCATTCTTCCCTGATCTCTAAAGGATTTCATGGAGGTGTTGTCAGTCATCCTGCCACATTGTCAAAAAGACCCAAAAGGGGCTAATTTGCATTTTCTAAGATCAGCCAAAGGCAGGAAACCCACAGCAAATATATTTATTTAAATTTAAAGCTGTATTCAGCTTCTTTATTGCTCTCTGTCCTCTAAAAGTTTCATTGTCTATTGGAAAAATTGCAACTCTAACAAACCAATGGAAGCACATAAGTACATGTGTATAAAAAATGATGTTTAATTTATACAGACACAAGTGTTTATGGACAAATTCTTCTTCAGTTTTCAGAGGTCACGCATGAAAGATATTTAAAGCTAAAAACAGCTAAGCCTACAAAGAACACATAAAAGGCAGCTGTTTTACCTAACAAATGATTTGTAATTTTGCCCAATCTACACTCATTTTTGGGTTTTATCTGCTTGACTTTAAATAATAAGCTCTTTAGATCCTGCCACAAAAACTGTAAAACTAATTACACCAGGCAAAACTGATTTCTGTTAATATCAGTAACACATCAATAGACATGGTTGCCCTGTCTGGAGACAGATATTTTATAGGCTATTCTCGTCTGTGATTCAATTATATATTAATGGAAAGTCCAACTTTTACAGTATTAGGCTCCTGCTTTCTTTGTCAATTTATCATACAAGTAATGCATCCATTGATTTCTAACCCCATCTGACATGATGAACAGCTAATTAAACCGAATCAAAAGGTGCTGCGAGTGGCTACAGAAGTCAATAGATTCATTTCACCAATCCTACTGTCAAATTAATTTGTTCGGACTCCCTCCTTGTTAAAGAGTAAAGTAGAACTACAACAATCGATATTTCCCTGATTAATAACACAAAACATGCCGCGCAGGAATTCCTTACCACATTAAAACTTTTCAACACCAGGGACTCCTAAGAAGAGCGCTAAGCTGCAGGCTAGACATGAGCAGCGTTCTGAATAGCATTATACTAAAATACTACACAAATATACCACTAATCCCTGCCAAGCTGCTTGGCCTAAATAAAGACATTTATTAACGGATAAGTTCTGCTCCTTTATTAAACGAGGCGCTGCTATCTGTGGCAATAAACTAAAAGCAAGAGTATCTCTGTGCTGCAGAACTTTCCTCTACCCTGGCTGCTCACTGATCTGGAGTGGGGTTTGGTTATGCAGAATGATGGCCTTCACCAGATTTTTGGCATGGAAGCAATTAATTTTTATGGCCAAACACTAGCTTGTTCATAATTCAAGTTGTAATAAGAGAAAGAAGTTCAACAAAGGCAGAACCAGGTATCAAAATCTACACAAGCTCCTGAACATACCCACTTTCTGCAAGCTACAACTAAGTGTAGTTTGTCTGCTACTCCACTTAAGGTGAGCATCACCTCTACAGGCAGCCTTAGAGGCGCTCATAGCCCCTGATTCATCAAGCAGAATCGGATGATCGCTCGCGCATTCGTATTCGCGATCCGAAATCGTACGCCGTCGCGCTATTCAGCAACTGAAAAAGCTTGCGGCCGGAGCCGCGCATCTCCGGCAGCTTTACACTGGCGAGGT
>NC_092871.1:33427655-33443638 GCF_032062135.1 Pyxicephalus adspersus
GCAGCTGAAATCTAATGAAGCATTAAAGATTCTAATTGACCTGTAAAGGACTGTAAATAAGCACAGAACAGAGAGCAGGTGCACGCTAATTATTTGCTATGATCGCACTATTGAGCTTAACAGATCCTCCTTAATCGCGCAGCTGAAATCTAATCGCCTTAATTGGCAGATTTGCGCCCCCTATTGCTCATTATTATGAAGGCAGGAATCCGGCTGGCAGTGAGGAGGCGAGTGTACGCGCGCACTCGAGTCCGGACCGCGGTAAACTGCGATCGCTGGCCGCGCGTACTTTGGCGCTTCCAGCGAGAGCGGATTTTATTGATGAATCAGGGGCATAGTATTAGCAGAATTGGTGTGATGTATAAAGAGGTATAAGGAACAGGTGTATCCTAGTAGCAGGTAAATTCTAATTTGCAGAATTGGTATTCTGGGATAGCCATTTTTCTCATTACATGTAGCCGTTTGCTGCAGTTGTGTACAGCAGTTCCTAATAAATATTGTACTCCCTTGCTGAGCAAGCAGCCAGCACTAGTAAGGTATGTAAATGTATGAACTTATAGATCTTCTTCAGTAGTAAATTAAGACAACTTTTCAGAAGCAATAAGAAACTCAGAAACAGCTACCTGAAAAATGAAGGCCACTGTGCCTTTATAAGCAATAGCATGAAATAAAACGATATGAGAAATACATTCAGAAGCATCCAAACCAGGGTGTAAAGAATTATGTGCAGTCAAATGATATAGCAAAATCAGCACTGTGCACAGCGACCGTCCTATGTAAGCGTAAGTGTAAGTGTAAGTGTAAGCGGAGATGTATTTCCCTTAACGTGAAAGCTTACATATAAATCCACTGTTTACCTGGCTGAAATCACAGCACATTAAAATGATACCTGAAAAACAGTCAAATAAGTGTATTATGCATCAGCATTTATTTACAATACAACCGAGTCTTAAGTATTTCCCTTAGAGACCAATTAACTGCATGTTTTCTAAACCACACTATTAAATACCACTTTGAATATGATTGGCCATTAGAGACGAGTGAAAAATCCAAAATCTGTTACACTGGCAGTCTTGTTTCTCCAGGTTCGTATATAATCCACAAAAGGCAGAACAAGATAGCCATGCACTCCCAAGTCCAATGGCACATTATTAGCTGTTCAGGTACCCTTCAGCAACGGTAACCGTTACAGTAGGAGGTATCAGTAGGAGCACATTATTATATTTTGTTTTGCAAAGAAAATCGGTCACAAATCAGATCTGGAATCCAATCACGTTGATTAACCAACAACATGTAAATAAATTAAGTCTAACTGAAAATGGTTACTCTACATTATAATTGTTTGTGGCGCAGTACACCACCTTAAAGATCAACTTTTTTGCAGAAGAATAAATCGGACACTGACTTCCCAAAAAATATGTCTGTGATGCATATGCCTTAACAGAGTATCCCTAGCTAATCAGATTGATGCACTGTTTTATTCTATCATTTATGCAGATAAAAGTATTAATAAGATTTCCAGAAATGGTAAACAACCAAAGACGTGACCAAAAAAAAATGCATGCTGTACCTTAAGGCTTATTACTTCATACATTTCCCAGTTTGCAGCACATACTGTCATCTAGATTCAAACACATGAATTGTCACATCACTTTTTTTTCAACGTTTCCTCTATAGCCTTATGATAAAACCTTATTGTAATTTGAGATACAAACATGCCCATATACTATTAAACCACTTTTAACCAGTGGGAGCAAAATCAAATGTACCTGTTATTATTATTAATAATAATAATAATAATAATAACAATAATAATAAACTGGATTTATAAAGTGCCAACATATTACGCAGCGCTGTACATTAAATAGGGGTTGCAAATGACAGACTAGTACAGACAGTGACAGAGGAGGGGGAGAGGACCCTGCCCTGAAGAGCTTACAATCTAGGAGGTGGGGAAAGTATCACACAATAGGAAGGGGGATATGTAGTGTTGGGGAAGTAGTGAGGGTTTTAGGAAACAAGAGAAGACTGGCAAGTTTGAAGAAATGTGTTTTGAGTGCTCTTGTAAATGAACAGAAAGTAGGAGCAAGCCAAATAGGACAAGGATAACCACTCCACAGAGTCGAGAGTCAGGGCAGCTCTGGAAAAGTCTTGCAGTCGTGCATGTGAGGTGGTCATGAGTGAGGAAGTCATTAGTAGGTCATTGGAGGAGTGAAAAGTACAGCTGGGGGAGTATTTTTCTATCAGGTCGGAAAAGAAAGTGGGACAAGAACTGTGGAGGGATTTGAAGGCAAAGCACAGGAGCTTGAATTTGTTCTCAGGTGAAATGGAAGCCAATAAAGAGAACTGCAAAGAAATGTCATATCTGCAAAGTTAGTGAAAATGCTTAAAATATTCACAAATTTGCCTGCTTTGGGTTTAGAATTTCTTAGACACTGGTGCAGTATTAGGGTTTTCTTCTTTTTGCCACTGCCTATAAACACATAGTCACAGCTAATACGCAGGAACTCACTAGACCCCTAAATGTACCCACTCTGGTCCAATTAGTGCTGTATCACATGCAAGCATATCTGTTCCTATCAATGTCATCAATAAGGACATAATGGCTAGGACAGGCCCAGAGACATTGTTAGGCTAAGAGAAGACTGATAGGTGTATAATTCAGCAAGAAAACAAGTGGCTAGAGATCTGGGAGCTGTTACTCTGAGGAACACACAACTCAACCAATAAACACAAGATACAGAATGACTAGAAATCAATTATAGAACGATTTTTAAATACAAACAGAAAAGCTCTAGCCAATCCCTGCACTGCAAGACAGCTGTTAGCCAAAAGAATACCTAACTGATACATAAACAATTGTGTAATCTAACCGTTATATTACCGTTATTTCCATTTTTTATCTGAAGCTGTAATTTTCTTAAAACTGTCAAAATGTCACTTTTGCCAATATGGCAACTTGGAGGCGTTCCACATACAGCTAAAATGAAATGCCCTTTAGAGATGTTATTTCCAATTTGTATGATTGGTTTACTGGTCTTCTAAGACGACTGCACTGAAATACAAGACACATTTAGGTACCCCTGCAGTACAAGTTCAGATTCAATAGATATTCCCTACAGCCTTTCTTCATCCTAAGAAATTTTCCTCATTAGAACATTCGGATTACTCAGGTGAAATCAGTCTGGAAAGAATATGGTGAAACAAAATGCTTCTTTTTCAGAACACCAAAAGCTAGAAATCTGCAATAAAGTTGGCTAAAGCTCTTACATTTTATATAAATTATCAAAAGGGGATTGGGTTTTTCTCAACATAACTAGATTCACTTTAAATCCCTTTAAATCTTTATTGGGAGAAATACAATGGTTGCCATTGCCATTTCACGTCCTGCTAGTAGCCTGGTCCTCATGATGGCTTTCTTAATCAATACCTGCAGGTCACTGACCTGTAAATAGTTTTTACTATCAATGGGATGTGTATATTTGTTCCAGTGAACCAGAAAATATAAAAGCCATTTTTTTAAAGTAATAGCCAGACATCTAATATCCTAGAGGTGGTTAGCAACACCAATATCCATGTTTCTTTTAGGCAGGGTTGCTTTAAAGCTAACCATCAGGCCAATATCACAGATGACGTACATACTGTATATGAGAATGGTTTACCTTTTATGTATTCTGTATGTCTATCCATCCAGTCCTAAGAGTTACATAGTTCTGCCATAGCTCATAAGAGGACCCATCCCTTATCTTCATACTTTAACGTACACCTTGATGAGAGATGAGCTGATCTCTCTGCTCCTATTAGCATAACCTTTGCATTTCAGCATGCATTGCTTTCTCCTGAGCAGGAAAATAAGTAACAGTTTACAACTCCTTAATTCTTAGTTTACCATTTATAACAATTAGCTTTAATATTCATTTATTCTGGAATTTCTTAAATACAGTGTTCTTTACTCCAGCACCATGACTACATTAAATATAAATTATTCTACTACCTGCCATGTGTATTTATAGGGTCACAGAGATCTCCAATGTCTCGCATATGCTTTTATAACACGTAGCAGTGAGAATATTATTCCTTACGTAACCTAATAAAGGAGTTTCACAGATTAAGTTAAAGCCATGATGGATATTGTAGGTGATGAAATGAAGGCCGTGTGTGTATTTCCTTTCCATTCAGATTTAGCTCTGGTGGTTTTTCCTTTTGTAATAAAATTCTGATATGACCAATAGATCTACGACAAACAACACTGAACTCCTTCCCAATGGTAAATTTAATAAAATAAACTGCAATGTGCCTGTCATCCATCAACCTCACCATAAATTCTCTAAAGACTTGAGCAAATATGTCATACCAAGAGGCAACACAACACAGCAAAGCCCCAAGTGACCTCTGCTCCAATTCACAGTTCAACACCTTCTGTAGGAAAGGCAAATAGTAGTGTCATCAAATTTATGGCTAGCCATTTTTACAGGGGAAAGCACTAAATACAGAGACAGAACAAGCCGGTCCACCGCCAGGAGCAGAATTAATTTTAGGATACACAGTGACAATTTTCTCGGTGCAGTCAGGCTTTGGAAGCAGGATACAGAAGAACATATAAGTCATACTGAAGACTGAAGCATATATAGATGAGTGTTTTAAAAAAACTTAATCTGGGGTACACTATAGTTTTCTTATAAAGCACAGATGAACAGACTTTTTAATTGCAGATCTGTAACTAAACCAACCCCAGATCAGTCAATGTACAAGGGGTACAGATATGACTACTGTATTCTCATAATGCAATACAGCAAGGGACTCACAACATTGAGAATGGTATGAAAGATCCCAATTACAGAAAATAACTCAACCTGTAAAACATCTAATGCCTTCTACAGAAATAAAGTTTAAAACAGACAGAAATGTTTTTATTAAAAATCCGGTACCAAACAGCCGGTCACCACGGGCCTGGGAGTTATGGCTAAAGTTCAAAAAAGAAATATGGAGATATAACACAACAATCCCTTGGGAATGTATTCACATAGTTCACCTAAACAAGACAAATATGGTTAATTAGAATCTTTAACGTCAGGTCTGTAGATTACCACCCATCTGACTTTTAAAGCATCACAAAAAACTTGTCAATTCCAGTAATATCCAAACAGCAACTTTTTTACAGCACCTCTGTTGGGCTACATTTATCAACACAGTCCCAATGATCGGACAAAGCAAAGGGCCTTGTTATCTAAAGTGCAAGTTCACACCAACCTACAGACAAAAAGTTATCATTTTTTTGCACCAAGAAGTATTGCAATGTGCTGAAGAGGAACATGTATTAGGTGAGAAGGTTTGCTATCACTCTCAGGTCTTTACACAAGGAGAACTGGACAGGGTTATAGAATGGCAACAACCCAGCCAGGATCGATATCTGTGACTTTATGTAAAGAGGAACAAGACAAGTACTGTCAGAGCTCTACAAAATGACCTTCAGTGGGGTACTTGAGTGCAGATTTCTTACCAAACTATCACAAACAGACTGGGAGCGTGGCATGTGGGCCAATGTCTTGCTGTGGTGTTCACAGCCTGGTATCATGCAGCTCGATGGGCATTTGCGAGAGACACCAGAACTGATAGGTTTGCCATTCGTGATCTGGTATCTTTTTAGATAAGTGCAGATTCACACTGACCAAATGTAACAAATGGGAAAGAGTATGAAACACTGTGGTGAATGTTATGTTGCCTGCAACATAATCCAACATGACTGTTTGGGAGTGGGTCAGTGATGGTCAGGGACAAATCTTTAAAGGGCTGCAGATCTCCACATGCTAGCTAGGTGCGGTTAGGTACTGCAATTAAATTGTCAGATCCATTGTCAGACCTGGTAAAGCAGGGCTTGTGTTCCTGCTGGTGCAGAAACGGTATGTAGGCATGCCTGGATGACAAAGGCATTGATGCCACTGATCGGCCTCTAAGTTCCCTAGATCTAAACTTTTTAGAACCCTTTCAAAAAATGTCGGTATCATATCGGTGCATTGGACTTGACCAAGTAGCCCCACAGACTGTCCAGAAGCCCACTTATGTCCTGATCCAGGTGTAGGAGATCCCCCAAAGCACCATCCCCCATCTCATCGGAAGCAGGACCAAACATTGTCCAGGTACATACAGGCACAGGGAGGACATACTGTACATATAATATCACCAAGCCGCATTATGAGTTCTTGTGATGAAGTTCATCCAAGTTCGATCACTCTGAGTTCAGTTTTATACTTGATTTTTAGTGTGATTTTGAATAAAATAGGTTTAGGTTTTCATTGACTATTCTTACATAATTTTGTTCTTACTGAAATATAACAATACAAATTTAGTTTGAATGTTCGAGTCATCAAGATCACATTTCAATCTTCCAGACACAGAGTATCATAGTCATATTCACATCCCTGAATGTACGTTGGCTGGGTCGTTACATTAAGATTGACACCAGGAACTATTGCAGTAATAAAGCAGCGTAAGCAAGAAATTATAGTATCTGCCCTGGGCTGCAGTTCTGTATAAGACACATCGGTCAGCTCAGCTCAACCATGATTGGATTCCTTTCCTAGGATATGGTCATAGTTTATAAAGACAATGGAAAATCTATCAAATAACTTGAGCATTAAGATTCTTTAAAGGAAAAATTCAACATTAACTTCAAAATATTCATAACAGCTTCACCATCTAAATCTGCAGCTGCTTTCATTTCCTAAAACAAAACTCACATGTACAACCAAGACATTCTGTATGCTGCCTGTATACAACATACTAACAGAAATGTAATTTCCCACTCAAAAGATTGGCTTGCTGCTTTTTCCAGAAGACAAATTACAAACATTACCTGCAATGAGTACAATTTTTGGCGAGATCATTTCTAAGTCTCTTGAACACTTAAAGGGTGCTGGAGGTAGAGTTTTTCTTATTACCTTAAAGAGACTGATAGTGATAATGAAGGCAGATGCTTCCACTTGGCAGTCAGGCAAGCATCAAATCTTCAGAATAGTTTTTTTTTTTTAGATCCCGGCAATGTATGTAGTACACCTGAATAGGATTATGTCTTTCTCAACAAAAGTGAAGTTTTAAAAGAGAAAGGGTAGAGATGGCAAAATAAAGTGTTTTTAGTGTGAAAGATTTAAGTGGCAATCTATAAATATATAAAAATACAGGCTTTTGGCACACTAGGTTTCTTCTTTTAGTATATAATTTGTAAGAGACGCTTTTCTTCCTGATTCAATACATTGTTGCAAAAAACATACAAAACCAAAAGCTGAAATAGTAGACTTGTGGCAGAAGTACAGAATTATCTTTGCTAGAAATGCATTCCCAAAAGCTGAACTAGTCTTTATTTAAGCGGGCCTATCAATACATTTTTAACATTATATAAAAAGGTGGCTAACATTGGTTACATTGCTTTTTTAAACATTTTTTGATACCCCTCCTCTTCCTTCTTTACTGTTGCGGAGGTAAAAATTAAAGGGCAAACCTGCAGTCACGTTGGATACATATGCCACATATCCAAGGAGGTTGTAGGCTGGTCCGAGATTGAGCCTGGAACGCAAAACCAGGAAGAGGAAGAAGATGGCCATGCTTGCTGTACCATTTACACCAGAAAGAGAGATGGCAGGATGGCTCGGAACCTAATGGTTTGAGAGATCTAGGGCTTTTTCCAATAAAGTTATTTTTTTCTATGAAAGTTCTGCTTTGGGTTTCCCAAATGTCGTAACATACCTTCAAAGTTCCTCTGAAAACAATAGCTGGATATTGTTGCTTACTTACTCAATATTGTTGCTTACATACTCCAGTCCCACTGGAGTATGACTAGTGAAATAGAGCCATTTTCATAGAAAGCCACTATATTAGGTTGTTATATCCTAAAACTAGATTACACCAAAAAGTGGCATTGCAAATGCATTCGCTATAAATATCTGTTGTGTTAAAAATCTGATTCTCCCCGTAATAACAAATGTACAAACTTGTATTACTTTGGAAATCGTTTAGCTGCAAAACTGATCATAAATGCTGTGTTAATGAAAATCGAAACATCGCAATCTGTTTTACACATCTTATAATTAAATGGTAGCAAATTGTACTTTTATCTTAGCACCAAGGGCTGAGTAATACAATTACAAGCATGTTATTTATGTCACTTTGGAAATTAGCTGTCACAATAGGCTCTCTTTAAACAACTGGATTGCAAATTAACTGCACCTAGCATTCAATCCTTAATGTGAAATACTACTTATTGGCCTTGATGTCTTCATGTTTCCACCAACCAGCTGCATGTGGTCAAGTGTATCAGATCATTACTAACGGGTCTGATGAGGACACAAAACTCGGATTCCTATGATGCAGATGGAACATTACCTTGCTAGACATGTGCTGTCAATCAGCAGATGTAATGACCTGGGTACACTAGTTGGGGATTTATCAAGCAAGTAATGAACAAAATCAGGCACATTTCTATCACAAAGCCAGCTGCCTCTGATTTTCAGAAATAATTTGTATGTCAAAGGTGACAGGTATGCATCTGCATCATTTTTTTTAAAACTGAAAACACAGGCACAATTAATACTATGTATCTAATAATTTATGCATACTTCATAGCAGTCTAAATAAAAAAAAAATAATAGGATTAAACCAAAAGAAATCTACTCTGGCCCAAGTAGCTTTGGTCATAAGCTCCTAATAAAGTAGAGGCTAGGAAAAAGTTCCACTTTGGTGACCTTTTTATAAATCTGTCTCAATCATCTTGTCTAACTGCACCTGCTTTGCTGCAAGATTGATATCTGGCTACCATACTGATGGTTTCAGGTGTTCAGTTCCTAAATTTCAAAGAAAGAGGCTAAAAATGTGATTTTGGTATATACAGTGGACTACAACAGCTGCTTATTTGTATGCATGGATCAAGAGGGAAGTCCATCAAATTAGTTAAGATGTTCCCCAAAATAAAGGTTATGTTTTATGTAATAGGAAAGCTTAATACAGTCACTCTAGGACATAAAAAAGGAAAACGAAGTCACTAAATGATTTATATATATATATATCAGTGCTCAACCCAGAAGTTTTTTTAAGCCGGTTGGGAAGAAATTGTAGGTGGGTGGCAGCCCCTGTATTGTGACCAAACTCTTTAGAAACCACCCAAAAACAGCCGGGTGGGTGCTGAAAAGTGCCAGGTGGTGCGCCCAGCTAGAAGGGCCTGGGGAGAACCCTGTGTGTGTATATATATATATATATATATACACACATATATATATATATATATATATATATATATACACACACACACAAATTTATATTTGTATATATTTGTTTACTTAAATAGTAAAGCTGTCCAACAATCTCTTTCCTAATTCTGAAACAAAATAATTACATTGTATGCATTAGAATAAAAGATTGAATACATATATAACTATTGTGCATATCTTTCCACAGAAAAGCTTAGATTAGGGGGTCTATAATTGGGTTTTTGGGGCCAGGCCTGAAGAATACCATATTCTTTTTTATCTAATCTTATCTATATTTAATGTACAGTGCTGCGTAATATCTTGGCGCTATATAAATCCTAATAATAATAATAATAATAATAATAAATCCTAGCACAGAAATATGGCACATAGATAACCAGATGGTGTCAGGAGTCATGCCAAATGTATGTATGTGGAACATACTACCACCAGTATGCCACACTAACAAGATATGACAGCAGGTTGTTTTACCATTACCAAATTTCCCTGTGTATTCGTGTAGGCAGGAGTCTTTTCCAACAGCCTCTTCTTGTGCCTGGCTGAAAATTAAATAAGATATTTGACATATAGGATTTCTTTTGCAACGTATTGCTCTGTGCTAGCTGCCATGCCAGGGTAAAGGACGGACAAAAATTCACAACAGGTAGTTTTCATTTTTATGGGATTACTATGAAAAGACATTAGCTGTGTGAAAATTCTACTCCCTGCTCTGCCAACTTGGATTTAAACATCTTCTGTTCTAATAACCTCCTGAGTCCTTTTACATTTTAATCCATAAATGTTTTAAATCCTCTCTGCATACAATAATGATGCAGTTTACGTACAGTCGCCTTTTTACTGAGCAGCTACAGGCAGAGCTACCATATGCCAGAGGAATGAGCAGTGGCCTCAACACTCATGATAATGCTTCAATGTATGTTGTATGAACAAGTGTTCAGGAATCTGCCTCAGTAAACACGGGGCTTGATGCATTAGAGGGTGGGAATGCTTACCGCACATGTTAGATGTCAAGTGGCACTATTGCTTGCAACAGTAACTCTTCATTCAGAGAAGGAAACATAATGAAATTAAAGAGTTGATTATGTGTGAAATATATATACTGATAATGCTGCATATGATTTCCATGCAGCATCAACCAAGACACTACTGGCCAAAGAAAAGCTAAGATCTTAGGATGAAAGTAACAGATTAGACATCTTTCTATACTGAATACTGAACCTAATTAACGTATGTGGGTCCTTGGTTCTCTTGTCCTGCAAAGAATTCCAAGCCACTAACATTTTTTTCAAAAGGAGATAAGCGATAGCAATCCTATTGAAGGATCAGTATGAGTAATACAAAGGACTTTCCCTTGACTTACTGAATTATGATTTTAACATGTAGCTTGTAAACAGAAATGACATTTAATCTTAATAATTATTCATTTTTGCAGTGTCCATACATTTACTTTTCTGTGCTGTGGCTTAAAGCTACAAAATGATTTGCCCATATTCTTGGGCTGGTCTGGTGGTCTTTGGGCAGTGCGGTCTCAGCAGAAATCCTGGTCAATTCCTGGTCATAATGTTTTACATTTTTTTTTAGTTTTTGTGGATTCTGGTAGTCATCATGCAGCAGAAGATTACTTTGATATAACAATGGAGAATTGCTAAGTGTATAATTATTGGGCCCCTAAAGAGAAAAATAATGAATCCTCATCCTCCAAGAAGATTGTGGATGACATTTGCACAATAATCTGTATCCGTACGAACCGTATTTAGACAAAATCACTGTACATATATATAATTAGTCCCCCCTAATTAAAGTAAAATATGCATCCTTAAATGCTTCTAAATTAGGGGACTATCTGGACAATAGAGTGATAGTAGGATAGTCTACAGAAATGAAAATTTCGGACAACATAGGACAGGCTACAAATGAAATTACAAAGCTACAAAGTAATTTTACACAATTACTGCTCAGAGATTAAAGGCCTATTCACATCACCACACTGGGGTAAGGCAATACCCCACTTGCACTTGATATTGTAAAAAAATTATGGTGGTATGTTTTTAGGTCTGTTGTGGTGTGTAAAGCAGCCTATTCAAAGTGTCACACACTGCAGCAGACCTAATTGCTCCCTAGGGCCTTGTTTTCAATAGTGTGTGTTGCATTGATACATGTATTTTCATGCAGAAAAGTGCATTAACACAACACAGGGCAATACACATGACATACATTGGTGCGCCTGGTTGCCATTCATAATGACACCTAAAACTCACCTTAGTAGCGCAACTTTCCGAAATGCAGGATGTACTAAATTTCTTTACAATGGACGAATTTAAAATGACTGTTCAAATGAATAAGTTGAGTGCAATACATAGAAACATGCATGGGTACAGAAAATGCAACCCCCAGCAGATCAATACCCAGTGTAAACAATTGGTTCCCTATAGATTGGGCTACACATGAAATTGCTTTATTTAGACTTGGTTGGAGCATTATGCTAAACAAGACTTTCTCGCCAATTTATACACAGAGGAACCCTTGAGATAACTTCAGGATCTCAGAGAACCCCTGCTATAATTTCTATATTCACAGCTCACAATAAATTAGGGTGGTGATTATTGGAAAAAATGCCTCCTACATTGCTACTCAATGTGACTCCTACAGATCATTGGTGTCACTTAAACTGATATGTACACAGATAGAATAGTAGGAGTCCTTCACTTGTACAATACGTTGTATTGATGAGTAATACCAACACAAGGTGTATATATATATATATATATATATATATATATATATATCCCAATCAAGAGTAATTAATTTAGTGGCCTAAAATATTTGTACTGAAAATTTTTACAAACAATAACAAATTTTAAATATATAGGTTTTGAGTTTTGCATATCAGGTGGCATTAGACAACACATAACTTAGAAAATGTGGTTAGAAAGCAAGTCCATTGATTACATATCCCACTTGGTAGTTTCAGTTGTTTTGTTTATTTGGTTGAACAATAATTCTACTAATACGATTAAACTCTAGCAAACTCTACACATAAAGTGAAATTCGTAACGATTGACAGGATAAATTTGGAGCCTTGTGCTATCATGAGGGATTACTTACTACTACATATTAAAGGCCATTGATCAATTGCAATTTATTGTCAATAAGGGAAATTTTAGCAGCATGTTCACACAAGTGAAAACTGCTCCTTAAATCTTTCAGAGGTCGGTACATGATTTGCCCATGTATCTTATGCTTTGATGATATAGGGATAGGGGAAGAAGGTTTTGGTGCTGAAGTAGTTAACTTGTATACAAAATGGAACAAGAACCCATTCAAACTGCAAAGAATTACATGTTTTTAAATGCTCGATAAGAAATCTGCAAAGCAGACTTGGCCGTAATAGCTTGGGATAAAATGATTGCTTGTCTTATTGCCTGGATAAAGTTTGATTTACCCCAGTGTTCTGCACCTAGTTATATTCTTAAATCACAGCAGCTGTGTGTGCAGGGAAGTTAAAATGTCAGCAGTCCTGAGCAAAAACAGCATCCTTCACTGGGAGGCTATAAAAATGAAACACAGATGTCAAAAAACAATAAATAACTCTAAATGGAAGATGTCTGAACTAGAAGAGAACTAGATATGTTCCAAAATAATCAATAGTAATAATAACATAAATCCAGCAGGGTACAAATCTAGTAATAACCTAAAGGTAGCATTTCTAGTACAGTAACAGTACCCATTACAGGGAACAGCTAGTCCCGAAACTATTGTATGGGCAATGTGGCTTGATGAATAATATTTTACAGCGCAGACCCTAGAATATTTATTTACCTGTCTGCCAACCTCAAGATGATTAGCAAGACCCTAAAACTATCATGAGTTCTCCTTTGTGACACAAGTGCAGCTAAAGGTCCTTTCAAATAAAATGCTGGAATTTCCTTAATGACTAATGTACTTGTTTAGTAGTTTGTTATCATCTATAGAAACAGTTAAACTTGGTAGAATATACTGGGCAAAAAAAAATGAAAAATTAATGATGACTAAGGGAATTGCTTATCAATAAATTGCTTAAAATTTAATGCAGCTCATTTTTTTTTTATTTCTGTGGTTTTCATCTTGAAACTAAACATCACCTCCACTGTATTTAGCACAAAAGTATAGTAATGAGTACTACACTTGAATCAATAATATTATCTCTGAAGTGACAAACAGAAAACATGTACATAGGCATGACATAAATGCATTGTGTTTCCCAAGGTCCATATGGACCAAGCCAAAAGTATGTTTAATTCCCCAACAGAGCAAAAACAGCAGATGTTTCAGAGGCTTCTCTTATTCACTTGTATCACTTTTATTATTTGCTAACTTTACAACAACATTTTTTTTTTTAAATGCAACATTCATGAATGGGGAGTTAAAGGTCCTCATCATGGGACAGTTGTGATAGGTAATTAAAAATCAGTTCTTCAACAAATACAAATTATAATACTGTAAAGAATTATGCAAATACAATATAACTATAAATATTTACGGGTCTGTCACAAAACAGTTTAATATTTAAAAAATACAAGGTGCATGCATATGTGAACACTACCTAACCTAAACTGACCCACCAGAGAGTAGGTGGTAAAGATTATCTTTAATAAAGTTAAGGAACACATTGTTTTAACAGTAATCCTTACAGTGAATTTTTTTGCTGCTGTCCTTTCATTTTAAACAGGTGATTTAATTACTAACACTGGCTTAGTAATTAACACAGTTGAGGGAAGTTCAAAAAACAGGACATTGGGAGAATAGGAGAAAAAAATAAACTATGGCAGTACAAGACATATATATATTTATACATTTTTTTTTATTCACACACACATATAAATGTAGATACATAATACATACTGACACTGTACATTTAAATCACATCTATTATGTATTCAGGAATGCTGGATATATGATCTACACTAATTTACACGCACAGTTTTTCATTACATTGGAACTTGTTTAGTAGTTGGCTATAATAGTTTGGACTAAGGAATTAAACTGTTCCTAACAGTGAAATGCTGGTTAGGAAAAACATTCACAAGCTAATCTTCCAACCCTGGTCATCATCCATGCATGGAGCTTCACCAGATTACAACCATGGCTCCTGCACATACCGAATCGCAGTACCACAACATAATAATGACCAATGACCTCCACTGCTTATTCTGATCCTTTTAATACAGGTGAGTCTTACCTGTGAACCCCAGACTGCACAATGACACTATAAAATAAATGCAATTGTACAATAATGATAATTACCATAAATGCGTAGTAATAACAAATAAAAACTTTTTAAGCTCAACTTTGTGAACTAAACAGAAATGAGTCCCTTTAGTAATCTTACCTAAATCTTGCATTCACTGTGCTCAGGACCAGGGAAGAGAAGATCACAGCAATCCTATACATTTGGTTTTGCTTCCTATAAATACATTTGCTCCAGTATGAGATGGGGAACCAATATATCTCCCCAGCTTTCACTTATGTCCAGTATTTAATACTTATAAAGCGTTTTCCCACCCATGGCTTTGTAGGTCCTCCAGATCACAAGAAGTCAGTTGGGATAGGCTTAAAAGACAAACCTTTTTAATCCTCATCAGCAATGAAGGGTGACCCATATCCCTGAGAAGTCATAGTTCTCCATCACCATGAACGCCTTCTAAAGCTACAAGAAGCGCAAGTGTCAGTGAGCAGCGCTCACATGGATGTAGTGTGTAGATCCCCAGCCACGTGTTGGATTGTAATTTCCTGGCAATAAGTGGAGTCACATAGGATTGACCATTCCATAATAGATCCAGCATACAAGAGAGGATTCCAGGATCCTAGGTGCTGTACTAGTAGTGAGAGCTGCACACTGCTGCTGAGTTCTCTTGCAGGCTGTTCCCCTGCCTGATGGACAAGCTGCCTGCAGTCCAATGCTGAGCAGGGAGAGGAGGGCTCAATACGCTTCATGTACTCACATTCTGCTTAAAGTTACAGGGACATATTGCTGCAGTCACAGAACAGTCTCTGCTAGAGAATAATATATACATTATCATTACTATTCACTACTTTACATTCCCTCAGTATACCCATTTCTCCAAGTACATGTAAGTGGATGCATGTAGTTTAACATCAAGTGCTTTAAATCATTCATAGCTTTCATGTTTAATTTGTCAGAAAATATTGTTTCTAATCTAAGCACATCATTAATGTTGGCACCCTTGCAGCTACTATTTTTAGGGGTACATGTAAAAGGATGGCAGTGTAGGAGAAGTTCCTGTTCATTGTGCACCTCTGACCCTTGCACATGCTGTGAATGCTGCACCCTGAGTGGTATGCAATCCTCTGCCCTGAATGATATTCACACCTGAGCCCTGTGCTACTCATACTACTAAACCCTATGCAATACACACTACTGGTCCATGTGTTCTATACATTATTTAGATACAAGCCTTACATTCTATGTATTACACAATTCTAATCTGTTATGCACTCATAATCCCTACACACTGTTCATTATGCACTTCAAAGCCAAGCACCTTGTCCGTAAGTCATTCATGAGCCCTGCGGTTTATCTGTTTGCACTCCTAAACTCTACACCTTGTTCAATATAGATTCTTAAGCCCTGCACCCTGTCCGTTATGCACTCCTGAGCCCTGAACCCTGTTCGTTATGCATTCCTGAACCCTGAATCCTGTCTGTTATGCACTCCTGAACCCTGAA
>NC_092871.1:33444727-33450372 GCF_032062135.1 Pyxicephalus adspersus
GAGCCCTGAACCCAGTCCGTTATGCACTCCTTAGCCCTGAACCCAGTCCATTATGCACTCCTGAGCCCTGAACCATGTCCGTTATGCACTCCTGAGCCCTGAGCCCTGAACCCTGTCCGTTATGCACTCCTGAGCCCTGCACCCTGATCGTTTGAACTCCTGAGCCCTACACCCTGTCCATTATGCACTCCTGAGCCCTACACCCTGTTTGTTACGCAGTCCTGAACCCTACACCCTGTCTTTTCTGCACCGTTATGCATTCCTGAGCCCCACACCCTGGGTGACGTGTTTTGCAGAAAGACCGTTTCCTCAGACCAATCGAAATACATTCTCTAGATTAATCTAAATTAGTCACTATTTTACTTTTACTGACAATGTTATTGTTTTTTTTTTTAAATGTAGATGAAAAGCAGATGTAGTGGAAGTATTTAAAATATGATATGGGTTGTACATGTCTGTTGGACTTGTGGAAGGTAATTAAACCATGTGGACCCATTTACTACTCTCCTTTGCATGCCCATAGGCATCCCAGACCTATTCTACAAGCTCTTGCACCCACTCTAAAAAAAATGAGATCACAATGTTACTTTATTTACATACAGTAGGTTTTGGGACAAAATGAAGCGCACTTGAACAAAACAGAGCTAGTGAAGAACTTGACTTTTCCAGGAAACAATACACTTAAAGCTAAACAAATATATTTATTTCAGATCTGTGCAGTAGTTCAGTGTGAAACTTTTATGCAGGCGCTTCCTGTAATAAAGTCACTGGTGAAGAAAGCAATATGGTTGTATTGTGAACATGTATTGCACAGATGTACTGCATATATTTTATTATTCTTATTTTATTTTATCGTGCTCTGGCATTTACAAATAATAATTGGCATTCACATTAACAGCACCACTTAATGCCAAGTGATACAAATAGTATAAAGTCATGTGAAAAAATAAGTACACTTCAAGGATAGCATTATTGTAAATAAATATATACATATATATATATTTATATATATATATAGATAGATAGATAGATAGATAGATAGATAGATAGATAGATAGATATTGAAAAAGCAAATATTAGATTCCCATTCATATAAAAGTGATATTCATGCTTTGTCGTCATCTCTGTACTTTCAAAGGAGATTTATCTTCCTGTTCTGTCTGAAACTTGTCATCTCTTCTGGAAGTGAGCAGAAATTTTTCCTCACAAGCACATTGACAGCAAATAAATCTTGACAGAGGAAAAAAAAAACCTTTCTTGCTCTACTCTACTAGAGTTTCCATTATGGAATATCCTCTCAATTCCTGCTCTGTCTGACATCATTTAGATATGCAAGAAATAGGAATAAATTGCCCAAATGGGGACACAGTTAGCAATCAAAACTTGCAACTAGCAATTACTAGTTTATTCTTTATACAAAATTAAAAAATACATTTTGGTTGAAAGTTGGCTTTAACCATGAAATAATGAAAAATGAGTAGCAATTTTGTAAAATTAGAAAAATTACCTGGCCCCTTTTCAGGAAACACCAAATAGCTTTAAAACACAAAATGTACACATGTCTGAACATAAATTGCAGGCAGATGGGTTTCCAGCGCCTGTGGCTTCTGAGCCATGCTATTCCTTAAATTAAAATGATCTGATAAAGTGGAAACCTAGGTAGAGCAATTCAAATAAATTGACTCAAGGACAGATAAACCACAAGGCAATTCTAGGAGGGGCTTACTGCACAAGGCATGTCTAGGTGGCCCAACTACAACCTTCATGGTAACCCATCATGGTAATAGCAATGTTGGTAAAGCTGTGTACCTGCCTGTTACTTCAAAAAAGGATACATTTGTAGACAGTTAGTGTCTGATGGGAAGGATCCATATCAATATAGACAATGCAGATCACAAGACTTCTTCTGTGTCTATTGCAATCTTTATCAATGTCAATCAAATAGGTGGATGGAGTGCAAAGCCATTTTGCCTTTGACCATCTCTAAATAGGTCTACAGCTTCAGCCTACACCTGCCTGTGTTACCTGGAATCGGAGAGGTATTTCCTTATATCCTTTGCAGTGATCTCCACTGATTAACTCTGGTATCACAAGTAAAATATAGTCGTACTGATATTACCATATTATATCCAACACATGCTTCTAAGCTTCTTTATTAACATAGTGATGGGAGTCAAAGACTAAGAGGCTTGTGGACAGTGGGTCAGAGGCAGGTCATGGAATTTATGGATTGCATGTGATCTCCTTTCTCAAACATTTAGAAATTAAATGATATACTGTACATTTGCGCACCTCACTTTTCTTTCTTTTTTCATTTTACAAGCGTTACTTAAACTTGCACTGAAATCTATTCAATGAGCAGCATTCTTCTGGGCAGACTTTGTCTAAGTGAAAATTGATAGACCTCTATAGCAACTTTTAAGCAATTCATTTATCTGGTAAATCACCAGCTGTACTGTGTATAGAATCAACTAGTGACATCTCATTTTTCTGTTATTTGACTTTCATTAACTTTAGTTATCTGCAGAGAGTACTGTGGTTATTTAAACAATGATTTGCACTTAGGCAGTGAAGGTAAAGAAATAAAGTTATTTAAAGGAAATCAGGCAGGAATGTCAGCTTGTAAAAATTTGAGTGTCGGTGCTGTAATAGTGGAGCTCTTCAAATTTTGGTGAGGGGTTTGATAATCACTCCAATTCTCACATTGTCAAAGCAGATATATCAGTGTCAGGCCTTGCCAAATGACCCGTCCCCTGCCTGAGCTCAGGGATTTTAATTGACCCTGGGTATGGGCTATTGAAAGAGGGAACACTGTCAATTACCAAAGCCATTAGTTTTCTTTGGTTGAATTCTCACATTACCTTATATATAGGTATCTTTATTAGATTTTTCAGACAGAGAGTGAAAAAGGTAAAACTTAAAAATATCAGATTGGGCTGAACAATTGTAACAATAATGAAGATTTAGATTATTACAAATGTCCGCTACTGATGGATTCTCTTTAGTGCAGACTGTCCGCTACTGATGGTTCTCTTTAGTGCAGACTACAGACAGATAATAAGGCTCCCCTGTAATAAATGATTGCATTTATTTTTTAAAAGTGCAACTAGTATAAATACTTAAATTTAAGATGATATTGCCGCAAACCAGGAAAGGAAGGAGCAGGACTCAGTGTGCACCGTGTGAAATTGTGTTGACAAGGGACAAACTACACTATGTTTTCAATGCAGTTATACAGAGCAGTGGTTGGCATGACAAACAGTGGGCCCCTGTGCAGAACTGACTTGGGACCCCCCACTCCCCCATCCCCCCAGTACCAGTCGCTCAACGGCACACACACCTAAATCTTTCACCAGTCTCAAGCACATAGTAGTAGTCCATAGTATTGCTCTTATCTGTCTCTCAGGGGAACTCACAATTTAATGTCCCCACCATAGTCATATGTCATTATTAAGATGAGTTTGGGGGGAAGCCAATTAACTAACCAAAATATATTTAGGATGTAGGGGGAAATTCCCCTGAAGAAACCCCACACAAAATAGAGAACACATGTGCTGGCTAAGATTCAAACTTGTGACCTTGGTAATACAAGGCCTGTCCGGGGTCACCAAGTTGCACACCTACCCTTAGGAATATAGTGTGAGTATGGTGCACTGCATGCTGTGTTGTTACCATGAAGACCTGGCATGTAAGACTTTTGGAGGCCCCACCATAAAGTAGTTTGTCTTGGCAGTAACAAATGTATCCCTCAATTCAATTTCTAATTCTAACTTTAAAATATCTTTTTAAATAAGACTTCTATATGCATAATCTGTGGGCTTGCTGTGTACAAAATTGATGGGCCTACTGGTGAGCCCCATAGCGATTGCAGTGTCTACCATAACTTTAGTTTTGTTTTGGATCATTATATTTCATACGTCAAACTTGCTGAAGTTGAAGCTGCTAATTAACATATAAGACATTAGTTAATTTTTTTAAACTGTATGCTGGTATTAAAATGGTAAAAGCAAAATACAGAAAGTAGTAGAAAGCAGTACAGCCCCTCCTGCCAGTCTTTGATATCAGCCCCTTGCTGAGAATGCTATTATAGCGAGGAAACCCCTTAATAATTAGCAAGGAGATCTACAGTGTAATTTACTGAGAAAGAGAGCTAAACAGCAGCGTATCTCCATGTGTATCTCTGTTAATTACTCCTTGCTCATCAAGCATTTCTTCGGAAAAGGTAAGCTGTAAACTCCATAGACAGTATGAAGACAGGGAACCCCTTAATAGTCAAAAGACAGGGAAAGGATCCCCTTTGTGAACTTGTGATTTATATAGATTGAAAGAAAGGAAGTTAGAGGTGCTTCTAATCAGATAATTACTACTGTCTAATACTGTCTTAGCTAGCTCTAAAACACTGATAGCTATGCTGTACTGATTGCTATGGTACCATATAAGGTAATTTTACTCTCTCTTCTTCCTGTAATTTTTCTCTTTTTCTTTACTATACTGTAAAATGTAACTGCTTCAGTACACATTAGAGCAGATTTCCATGTGTTGGATAACTGTTACCCAATGTCAAATAACTTCCAATCAGTACTAGCAAATCAGATATTAGCTTGCACCAGTTTATGTATTCAGGTTCTTGAAAGCTGGTGTGGAATTGGCTGATGGTTGCTGGACAATTTATTTCAGTGCTGTATGAGGAAGTAACTTGTAGTGGCTACCAGACTAAAACTCAGATACATCAGATATGATTTATGCACTTTCATCAGTGAAGCTGTGAGATCCAGCTAACCTGGAATGGATATTTGCTAGCAAATGTTTTCAATCCTGGAGCAGATCCATTCCAGGTTTGCTGGATCACCCAGCTTCACTGATAAAAGTGTATCCTTTCCAGCCTTGGAGAATAAATCAGGCTCATCATGTGCATAATGTTCACTTGACCAAGTTAGTACTTTTCCACACTGTGTGCAAGGCAGAATCCCCCAAATGGAAGCTGACTGGTGCCTCCACTAATATGAACAAAGTGAAGGAGAAAGTGAACATAGGTAATAGAGCAGCTAGTATAATTACATTTGACTTAGCTTGCACTGGATAATACGTTTATCATAGTGTTGCTTTACCAACAGTCCAAAAATATTAGGACCAGCCAACCAGAATTCATTTTTCAGTAGCCCAGAATGATCAGACTAATGTTTCTGCCTAGAAGCCATAAGGTACAGCACACCATTTCCTTTTATCAATATGAGCAAAGTCAAAAATATAAGCAAAGTTATAAGTGTTTTATTATGCTGCTTTAATTAGCAGTAACTGGATCCTAATTTTAATGTCTGGTGTTTTTGCCTTCAAAATAGATTTTTTTTTTTTTAACATGCCAGTGACTCATTTCATCAAGAAGGAACTACTCTTGAGTGATATTGAATAAACCTGTGTTTAATGGATAACAGTTTTTTTTTGTATAACAAGCCACTTAAAGTTATTCATTAGCTGACCTAATTTTATTTTGCCAGAATGTTAATGGTAAATGCGATAGTAACAAAAAATTCTAGATGAAGGAAGTCAAGAATATATTTATGGCTGAATATTTTCTATAGGAATAACTTTTATGTGCTTGTATCAAACAAAATACTATAGAAATTATGATGTGTTATGTGTTTGTT
>NC_092871.1:33451777-33453845 GCF_032062135.1 Pyxicephalus adspersus
TTTTTTTTTTCTTGCACTGATCAAACAGATATAAGCAAAATTCCAATGGTGTTTTAAACACACTGAAAGAGAGCAGATAGGAGAATTTCATGGTTACGTTTACTGTAACAGTAAGCCTTTGAAATGCAGCAACTGTGTAAAATCCTATATTCAGCACAATGGAGAGCTCCTGCTGGCAAATTTGCCTGTAGGCTTAAAAGCTGTTTTGACAACTGACTGTATTTCTGACATCTGATGGCTGTTTACTGGCTGCAACACTCGCTGGGTGCATCCAATTAAAACTTGGGTGATTGTGACTAGGAAAGGCAATCGACATTGAATGAGGCGTGAGCAAATACCACTGGGATGGACAAACTTCCCAATGAATCCCTTATAAATATACTATAGTGTTTCTTGTTTGAAGAATAGTTGTCTTTTTGAATTTCACTGTACTTATGTTATCTGGCTAATTTAGATGGGAAAAGTCTTATAAAAGACTTATAGGAACTCATGGAAGACTTATAAGACTTATGGAACTCTGTATTCAATAATTCTCCCTGAAATGTAATCTTTCAATAAAGGCAAAGCATGTACCTGAAACCTTTTGGCAGGTAAACTTTTCCCTAATTTGTATTTAATTTTTGAAGTCACTGTTTGCTTAAAGTTCAGCCTTAAGGTATAATACACAAGAACATCACATAAAGATACCTGTCATGCATTACTGTGGCTCACTGTATCATCAGCACTAAGAGATATAAAGTGGTTTTAGAACCAATGGCCTCATGGTGAGTAAGTAAAGTACTAGTATTGGTTTGGGTTAAGAGAAGAGTAAAATCAAGCTATACCAAGAGTATAACCAATATATACAAGTCAATTGCAGATCCATTTATCTTCCAAGAAGGCTGTATAGAAATGGTAGAAGTTTTTGGTGAAATACTAACAATAGTAACGGTATACAAAGTTATCTACTTCTTTCTTTCAGAAACTCCAGTAGGCTGGTCACCATCTGTAATTGGTGTCTCCATCCCCTTCCACAAGGGCATTATAGAAACCCCAAAAGAGCTTGAGCCCACGACTGTCCATTTATTACCATAGCTATGTATTCTAGTGGAGATATCTTAAGAAATACTTTAAGATGCAAATTAATTCACAAACAAACTTGCTACACTAAATATTATTTTCTAGTAAATTGGATGAAAAAAATAATGAAACCTATTTAGGATTTTAGCTGTTCCTGTAGTAATTGATTTTTATTCTGCATTGTGTGTCCCGGCTTGTCACCCATTCTTTGTGAATACAAAAAGCAAAAGATATATTCTGTAAGCTGCATAAAACCTGCTTATACATATGTATTGGGTGTCTGAAAGGGACAAACAAGGCTTGTTTCCAAACAAGCATGTGATTTACCATCTTTCTTTACCACAACTGTTAGTTGTCAGTATTCAGTAAAACTACTTGAATTAAATATGTCCCACAATTTATTTGTACAGAAAGAAAGAATCCAAGTTCTGCTTGCAGTGCCAGATGCATCCCATTGTGAAGGTCAGTTTGAAAAAAAAAATACAGAACATGGATTCCAGATATATTGTTGCCAATTCTTGTCCAGTTCAAAAACCAGATGTCATTTTTGGACTATATTGGACTTTTATTGCAGGGTAGCAGTGCCACCTACTGCTGACAAAACATGCATTTGCTGTAATAGATGCAATTTGTTCTTTCATAGGATATATATGTTTTATTTTTTTGAGCAGTCAATTCATTTTTATATTTTTTTTCTTATATTCTAAATTAATTTAGATTATTCTCATAATTTAAATGGTATGTTTGCATATTGAATAATGCATATGCTTAGATTATCTTGAATTGTATGTAAACCCCAATTTTTCAGGATTTTTCATCTCTTACTGAGCATGGTTTTCTTAAAGTGACCCTTTTGCTACAGTAATTTTCTCAATATCAAGTGTCGATCTTCTGAGTTGCCTGGTTCCTCCTGCTGATCATCACATTACTGCAAATTAGTGATGTAAAGGTCATCGGGAGAAACCAGTGGGAATTTCTGGAGACCCAGGAGATTAGTTTTCCTAAAAGT